>NC_057794.1:43106084-43219095 GCF_018294505.1 Triticum aestivum | reverse complement strand
GTTGATAACGGGATCACATCATTAGGAGAATGATGTGATGGACAAGACCCAATCCTAAGACTAGCACAAAAGATCGAGTAGTTCATTTGCTAGAGCTTTGCGAATGTCAAGTATCTCTTCCTTTGACCATGAGATCGTATAACTCCTGGATACCGTAGGAGTGCTTTGGGTGTATCAAACGTCACAACGTAACTGGGTGACTATAAAGGTGCACTACAGGTATCTCCGAAAGTATCTATTGTTTTATGCGGATCGAGACTGGGATTTGTCACTCCGTGTAAACGGAGAGGTATCTCTGGGCCCACTCGGTAGGACATCATCATATGCGCAATGTGACCAAGGATTTGATCACGGGATGATGTGTTACGGAACGAGTAAAGTGACTTGCCGGTAACGAGATTGAACAAGGTATTGGATACCGACGATTGAATCTCGGGCAAGTAACATACCGATAGACAAAGGGAATTGAATACGGGATTGATTAAGTCCTTGACATCGTGGTTCATCCGATGAGATCATCGTGGAACATGTGGGAGCCATCATGGGTATCCAGATCCCGCTGTTGGTTATTGACCGGAGAACATCTCGGTCATGTCTACATGTCTCCCGAACCCGTAGGGTCTACACACTTAAGGTTCGATGACGCTAGGGTTATAAAGGAAGCTTGTATGTGGTTACCGAATGTTGTTCGGAGTCCCGGATGAGATCCCGGACGTCACGAGGAGTTCCGGAATGGTCCGGAGGTAAAGATTTATATATGGGAAGTCCTATTTTGGTCACCGGAAAAGTTTCGGGCGATATCGGTATTGTACCGGGACCACCGGGAGGGTCCCGGGATCCACCAAGTGGGGCCACCTGCCCCAGAAGGCTGCGTGGGCCAAGTGTGGGAGAGGACCAGCCCCTAGGAGGGCTGGTGCGCCCCCCACAAGGAGTCCAAGGCGCAAGAGAGAGTGGGAGGGGGCAAACCCTAGTCCAGATGGGCCTTAAGGCCCATATTGGTGCGCCTCCCTCTCCTCTCCCCTCTTGGCCGCCTCCCCTTTGCCATCTAGGGCTGGCCGCACCCCTTGGGGGTGGGAAACCCTAAAGGGGGCGCAGCCCCCCCCTTCCCCCTATATATAGATGAGGTTTGGGGCTGCCATACACATGAGTTCTCTCCCTCTTGGTGCAGCCCTACCTCTCTCCCTACTCCTCCTCTCCCATGTGCTTGGCGAAGCCCTGCGGGATTGCCACGCTCCTCCACCACCACCACGCCGTTGTGCTGCTGTTGGATGGAGTCTTCCTCAACCTCTCCCTCTCTCCTTGCTGGATCAAGGCGTGGGAGACGTCACCGGGCTGTACGTGTGTTGAACGCGGAGGTGCCGTGCGTTCGGCACTTGATCATCGGTGATTTGAATCACGACGAGTACGACTCCATCAACCCCGTTCACTTGAACGCTTCCGCTTAGCGATCTACAAGGGTATGTAGATGCACTCCCTTTCTACTCGTAGCTGGTCTCTCCATAGATAGATCTTGGTGATACGCGTAGGAAAATTTTGAATTTTTGCTACGTTACCCAACATGTTTCATAACAGATCAATACATAGAACATGTTTCATCATCACAGCTCAATTGCCGATAGAATCAGATAGTCACAACGTACCTCTCTGTTTTGAAACAAATTCTTTAACCTTGGGCCCTTTTATTGTCCAGAAATGTTAGACTATACCATAAAACCCATGTTGACTGTGTGTTCTCCGAACACACTGGGCGGTAAGCCTTTAATAAGCAGATCTGCAAACACTTGTCTGTTACTTTTATGCTTCAAGCATTTCTACATAATTCCAAACTTTTTCCTTTACAACGCATAACTCTGTGTCAATGTGTTTGGCATCAACACTTGACTCGTTGTCATAGGAGCGACAAACTTAAAATGGTTGTCAATGGATTATTTGAATAGAAAAACTATATATAAAATCTGCCCAAAATCTGGACAGAAAGTCAAAATAAGAGGAAAAGACTGCAGCTGGCCCGGCCTGGGCCCAACGCGCGAGTCCCGCGGTGGGAGGAAACGCACAGGGCCTGCCATTCGCACGCCCCTGGCCAAAAACGGCCCGGGCCAGCGCCAGCAGCCCAGCGCGAGCGAGCCGGCCTCGCTACACTTTCGGCCCATGGCCCGTAGCAGATCTAGGGTTTTAATCCTAGCCGTTCTTTGCAATCCAGCGGCCATCCGCGTCGATCGGTCGAACAAAACGACCCACCGCGCCGCTCTGGACGAACCCTAGTCCATTCTCTCCTCCCCCGCGCGCCTCTCCTTTCTCTCTAGCTCCCGCGGCAGCGGAGCTGCTCCAGCGGTCCAGCCGCGCCGCCGGCGAGCCGGCGACGGCGTCGGCCGTCACTGCGCCGCGCGCCACCTCTTCTTCCCTTTCCCCTTCCCCTCTGTCCTATCCTCCAACGACAGAGAGAAATGATGCGGCAGAGCGGTCCTCTGCTCCCCTTCTCGCCCGTGGTTCTCTCTGGCCGACGGCGAGGCTCCCCGGCGCGGCGAGGGTCCTCCTTTCCTTTCCCCTTCTCCATTTCACCCATCACCGCCAGGCCAAGCGAGAGAGACGCTAGTGGTCGCACCCCCAAGCTCCCATCTGCGCCCGAGGAATGGAGTGGCGGCGCCGATGCCGACCCCTTCGCCGGTCGCGCGTTCCCCTTGCGGTGAGCGCGCCGCCGTCGAATGGATCGGTGACGGTGCTCTTTCCCCGATGGGGTCTGTTCTTTTTGGCAGTGGGGAAGGCGTGTTGCCCCCACTGCCCGTGTACTTTGCCCCTCGCGGGGTTGTTCTTCGTCCAAATGGCTCAGCTTGCCGATGCCCGTTCGGATCGAGAGGAACCGGCGCGGCCTTGCGGCGGCGCACTTTGCCGGCGAGCACTAGGCCCTCTCCGGTGATATCTTTGCCTTGTCACTTTAGGGCTCTTTGGGGAAGGGAAAAAATTATATGATTTGCACCGAAGATCCTAAACCAAACCTGTCTGATACCATTGATAGACGTTGCGGATCGAGTAGGTCAGATAATCGGTGGTCCTACCTTCTGGCTGGAGGAGCTTCCGGTGCCGGCCATGGTGCCGGTGATGGCAGAGAGTAGTGGTGGCAGTGCTTCCCGTCAGCACTGCACTAACCCTAGATCGGTAGGGATTAGGTGGGGTATACAGCGTTGCGACGAACCTAGTGTTGCGAGTCGTCGGCCATCACCTCTTTATATAGTGCAGGTGACAGGGACTCGTCACCCATAGTGGGCTGGGCTGAGCGCCTCCGATCAGGGTGCGGATCTAAGGGCCCGGTGGGCCGTTGGGCCCACACGGTGGAGATCATCCTAACAACAATTTGACTTGTCTAAGGAATCTTGGCACATTTTCGTGTGTATAACATGTAGGCTTTATTTCCCACATAAAAATCTTGTTTTAAGTGTGGATAGAACCAAACACCCAACTAATTTGGTCATACTTTCTTGACTTGGAGTTTGACAAAGTGTGGCTAAAAAACAAACACCCCCCTAATGGTGTCCCCAATTTATCTGCCATTTTGCAAAAAATCTACTGTCTCATATTCTATAGCACTTAAACAATTTATCTGCCCCATTTTGCAAAAATCTACTGTCTCATATTCTACAGCACTTAAAACAATTTATGTGCCCCATTTTGCAAAAATCTACTGTCTCATATTCTATAGCACTTAAATACCGAGATCCGACTTCTTGTTGCAATGGGAGGTTGACAAGCTCTATAACGCAGTCACCACATGGAGGCGTGGAGGTGGTACGTGCCTGGCAGGATGGTGCGGTGAGAGCTTTTGTTACCTTTTGGGTTGTAGACATCAGCAAGGTAGTACCACATGGTATAGTTATTCCCATTAACTTGGTAGTTGCACTTTGGAGCATTGCCTTCACAAAGTCTTGAGAACAATGGAGACTTGTTAAAATAAATCCGAGGCGTACCGTCGATCTACCGAGGACCAAGCAATCACACCAGCACGACACTGAGATTTGTTAACGAGGTTCACCATCATGGCTACATCCCCGGGGCCTGACTACGGGCGCTCCTTCCCATGACGCCGCTACAATACCGCACCCTGGCCGCCCGGGCGCCGGCACACACCGCCGGCTCCCCCGCGTACCTGTGCTATTATGTTGGCATAGGTTACATCGTGTGTCTATCCCCGCTATATATGAGAGGCCTAGGATACAAGTGTCCTACTTGGACACGACTTCATATCCTGTCTACACACCATACGACTCCAAGTCCAACTGTAACCTAACTTGTACAAGAATATTCGACACAACTGTAACAAGACCGCTGAAGCACATTGGTGTCGTTGTGAGATGATCTGGCATGCCAAATAAACAGTGCCAAATACACATATAATATGATGCCATTTCTCCAAGAATGAGGGTGGGTTTTCCAACATGGCCTTGGTGTTCCCCTTGCACAGCAGATTGACAGTTCTTTCATTCCTAGTGCGTGTGATTAGCTCATCAAACCATACTAGCGGACCTCTTGATTCCCCAAGCGCAAAAAGGTTGGTTTGTGTCCTTGACATTTGGCTCTCACAAGTTCTATTTTTCAAACGCCTTGGCAAAACCTGACCATTTCCTCATGGTATATGATCTCACACATCTAGAGGTACTCATCAATGGCATCAATGGGTGGGCCATATATACAAGCATCCTGATAGCCTTAATGCACTTTTGGAGAGAAGAGAACCCAAGTAGCCAAGTGCAACTCCTTTCAGCCTGAAGTAGTCATCACAAGACTTCACACCTTCCACGATGCATAATAAAAGGTTCCTCAATATTAGATAGTTGCACCTAAAAAGGTCATCATGAAAGGTCGGAGTAGCTGCAAAGAAGTTGTAGTGGAGAAAAACATGCCCCCATGCCCTATGTTGATTAAGATCAACTCGAAGCCCCAGCGTAGAACCCTCAAAGTGGAGAACATGCTCCCCTTCCTCCTTCATTGCTTCAAGTACCGAGATCACCATCCTTACTTCAAGTAACATGTAGACAATGGCGTCGAGGGGAACAATTACATCGCGTGGAGCACCAGTGAGGTGCAACAATGTTCGGGGACGAGTGCTAGAGGGGCGACATGACGATCAGGTGGAGCAGTGGGAGGAGGCGTGGTGGTAGTGGCTGGGTCGACATGAGCAAGAGAGAGGAGGCGGCAGGGGTGGGGAGGGTGGGGGTAGGGTCCGTGGATGGGTTGACCTGGCGGATATTCTAGACTATCCCCTCCCCCCATTTCAATGGATTTGGGGTACTTTGGACCATCTACATATTTGTGGCAAAAAAAAAATTCGGGGAGGGGGGGGGGGGGAGGGGGCGTTTGATGCATGGGCTTATTTGTTTTAACTGTCTAATTTCGAACATATGGGAGAGAGTGGGAGATGCCCTAACTATTTTGTTTTAACTGTCTAATTTCGAACATATGGGAGAGAGTGGGAGATGCCCTAACTATTTTGTTTTGTTCTGCTAAAACGTAGATGCCCTAACGATGCATCCATTGTTTGGTCCCTCTAGTAGTTGACAAGGCATCATGTATATCTGTTTCTACTAATGTGTTTTCAGATTCTAGTGTATCAAATAGGTCCTTCACTGGTTGGTTCGAGTAAATAAGAAGGTCCTCCATTTTTGTTTTTGTTTTGGAGAAGAAATACTATTAGGAGGAATAATAGTAGTACCACTACTAACGATCTCTACTTTTGGGCGGGAGTGCCCAAGATCGCGCACGAGCCAATAACAATATGCGTGTATGATAATAAGGAAAAGTGGCGTGGATCCGCCGATTTTTGCAACGCTCAAGGCGGGTGGTTTGTTTTTTATATTTCTAGCTAGCTGGTCTATCGCACACGATTCGTCCTAATTTCCAAAAACTTACCCGCCTTTAGCTTCCACAGGTGGTGGTTTTACAGCGCACTTGCATCGCACACAGTTAAGCCAGTACCTCCACCCTTTGCTCGCGCTTACGCGGTCGTGATGTCAGCGCACTTGCATCGCACACGGTTGAGCCAGTACCTCCACCCTTTGCTCAATACGTGATTACGCAGTCACCTGTGGCCCGAGCGGTCCATGGATCGGATGGCATGCGCCGGTCGCCGTCGACGAAAAGGGGTGTGCAACATCGCTGACTATCGACAACCTAGGTGGGTTCCTAGATATTTTTTTTTCACATTGAACTAAGACTTTATTCAACGGAGAATCATACGGTTAGAGTCTGCCCGTAGGCCATTGACAAGAAAGTCTGGACTCTCATCGAGCTAGCAGTCCGTACCCTCTGTTGCACTCGCACGCTGCGCACACAAGTGGGCCGGAAAGTTAAAAACCCTACTAACATGCTGCACCGAAAAGGACACAAAATTAAGGACTAAAGCTTCTAGTTCTCGAAAGATAGGCGCTGCAATGGATTGTGAGTTGTCGCGCGAGTTCCATTGGATGACCAGCTCCATGCAGTCGACCTGCATTATCACATGTGACATCCCGCGAAGCTGAGCAAAGATCACAGCCTCCTAGAATGCTAGGAGTTCAGCGATGAAAGGATCTGAGACCCCCTCTGGCGGATTGCACCAGGTTCCAATGAATGAGATGTGAGACCGGGCAACACCTCCTGCTCCTCTTGACAGTGCATCTGGGAGCACCGAGCCACCAATATTGATGGCAATCCACCCCCACATCGGGGGGTTCCAACCCTGCCCCGTCTGCACACTGGGCTGACGAGTAGGTAGTTCAAGTATGGCCAGGGTTTCATGGATCCACTTCAGCGCTTGCACAGGGGAGAATCTCTCTTGACCGTGAGTCCATTTGTTCCTGGAGGTCCATACGGCATGCACGATTGTGATGATCTGACAACGAGTCTCATCAGAGAACATCTCATCGAGGACTATATCCCGTGCCCATGTTAAAGGATGCAACCTCGGTAGATGAAGATCGAATTGGTCCTTCGCTGTAATCCAAAACTGCTTGGCATGTGAGCATGAGATAAATGCATGCATTAAGTCTTCGTTCATGGCCTTGGCCTTGCATATGTTCCTAGATGGCCGGTCTGCGGCGTCGACGTCTAGCTACATACGGTACGCACGCACGCACGCACCCACCACCAAATTGACAGCAAACGGGGCACGTACGGTATGTTACGTTACACTGTCTTGTTCGCAACAAATATCCACACAATTCATCCCATGATTTAACTAATTTTTATTCGGATTTGAGGAGGATATAAATATAAATAGACCGATTAATAATTCACTAAATTAGCAACGGCCTTATTATGATTAATCAGCAACCAGCTAATATCATTATGCTCCTGGAGTAATTAATCCATTGAATGGATGTACCTGTTTATAGCTAGTTTGATTGATGTAGGTATACTGGAGTATTTTACTACTAAAAAACAACTGTACTACTCGAAACTAAGCAATCTTTTTGATTAACACACCTCATAAAGATGGAGGTCGTCAGATCCACATGTGTGGATAGCTTTAGACTAAAGTAGCTTCGTTTTTATGTTGTTCATCGTCTTAGTTTCGACGGCGGTGATGTCGGCGTTGAATAAAGATTTTTCAGATCCTTCTCCGACAAGGCGACCGGTTCTACGATGAGGATGGTTTTGGAAACCAGTCTGTTCAAGTAAGGATGGTGTGACGGCGGCAGCATCCTCGTGGTGGACATGTGTCCTCGGGCTCCGTCGTTCCGCCGGCATCTGCTCCAACGTCGGCGCAGTGCTGGGTCCGTGGTTGATGGATGGCGGGTTTGGTTTCCTCCATCGGCGTCTTAGTCGTCGTGGGGTGTCAGATCTGAAGTTCGATGACGTATCTGGAGTGTTGCCCCGGTCTGATTCGTTCAACGACAATGGCTTCACTTCTAGTGAGCCACCTTGGAGATCCGCAAAGCTGCATATCAGCGACGGAGCCGCGTCGAGTTCAGGTGAGGAGGTGATCTGTCAATCTTTTCTTCGATAGCTGCTGTGGTGGTGTCAGAGGCAGGTGACGGACGTTGGTATCAAGCACAGAAACGTCCTGCTATCTTTTTAGTTTTGTCATGTCGTTTAATTATACTTTAATCTTTATGATATAAATGACGCACGTATTACCATAAAAGAAGCGAAAATTAGGCCGTAACCCAAAACACCCACCAGGCAGATTGTTTGTGAAATAGGCTGGAATTCAAACCGAAGTACGAAAATAACCTTGGCATTTCATTTTAACGAAGTGCAAGTAATCTTATCCTAGACCACAAACCGGAAACGGTATGACCATTTTACCCCTCCGGACTCCACCGACCACTCCGCCCCTTTATACAAGCCCGTGGCATAACGGCAAGTGGGCAAACACCGCAACAGCCACAGCTCCCGCACCGCCGCAGCGCCCCCACGCCCACGCCCACGCCCTCGAACTCCGACGACAAACCCTCCCCTGCGCGCCCTAGCCCATCGCCGCCATGCGCGGCGGCGGGCTGCTCCGGGCCCTGGCGGGCAGGTTGCGCGCGGCCCTCGTCGGCCGTATCTGCTACGGCGGTGGCCGGGCCCACGGCGGAGGTGGCGGCCCGGCTGCGAGGGGAGGTCACGTGGTGAGGACCGATGTATCCACCGGCGAGAGCGGGCGGGGCTCGTACAAGGGGGAGGCTCGTACGGCGGGAGGACCAGCGAGGGCGGGCAGGGCTCGTACCAGGCGGGAGGCTCATACGGCGGGAGGACCGGCGAGGGCGGGCAGGGCTCGTACCAGGCGGGAGGCTCATACGGCGGGAGGTCCGGCGGAGACGGCGCCGGGCATGGACACGGAGGGAGCGCACGGGGTGGGCACGGCGCGCGCGGATCGGACCATGAGCAGGCCAACCGTTTTCTGGGGAGGCCTTCGGCGCCGCCTGAAGAAGGTGCGTCTCGTCTCCCATGTTCCCTGTACCCTTCTGTGCTGTCGAAGTACCTGTCGCTGCTTGCGTTCTCATATTCTCGGTTGGTTTTGAACAGACGCTTGATGAGCGTGACCTGCTGGAGAACCTCGAGGAGCTGCATTACCAAGTGGAGGTTCGTGATTGACCACTGAAGACTGCTTCATTGCGCTGCTTGTTTCTGCTATTTCCCGTTTTCCTGACGTGGCTGGAGTAACGTTGCTGTGTGTCAAATGCTGGTTGCTTGAAACTGCTACAGGCAACTTGCTGTGTTGTTTACTTGTCTGATTTATCTTAGATGATGCTTAGCTGTTATGTTCATGAAACTGGAGATTGCTTGACTGTCTATATTGGGTTGATGATCTTTGGGAGCTGGAGTACCAAATTGAGGTTCATGATTAACGACTGGAATTGCTAGAGTCATCGATGCTTTTTTTGTTTCCCTGGCTTGTCTATGCTGCTTTTGTTTTCATGATGTGTGGCTCGAGTAACGTTCTGCATGTTTACTGTTTGTCAAATGCTGGTTGCTGGAAACTGCCATAGGCAGTAGTACCTGTGTTGTTACCTGTCTGATTTATATTAGATGCTTAGCTCTTTGTTATGTTTATGAAACTGGAGATTCCTTGATTAATTGGGTTGATGATCTTTAGGAGCTGGAGTACCAAGTTGAGGTTCATGATTAACCACAAGAATTGCTTGATTGCTATTATATTGGGTCATTGGTGGTATTTTTCTTTCCCTGATTTGTCTCCTGGAGCATAATGGCACTGACGCTGGAGTGTATGTTATGAAATGATGTAAACTGCTATACTTGTAACTGGTCGTTATGCTTCGGGAAGGTGATTTTATCTTAGATGCTTAGTTGTTTCTTATGTTTTATTAGTATGAGACTGGAGATTGATTTTGGGTTGAGGGTCTTCGGGAGCTTGAATACAAAGTTGAGGTTCGTCATGAACCATGGAGTTTACTTGATTGTCTTGGTCATCTAAGCTTAGATGCTGAAACTTGCCTACTGTATGACCAGATTTTCCTGTCACTGTTTTGGTCGCGAACTAATAGTAACGTTTATGCTGGATATTGTTGGATGTTGGATCAAATAACTAGTTGTGTATAGCCGTGTTTTGCTTGGTAATTGTGCGTAATTATATGTTCAGATGCTAAACTGTTCATTCTGATACTGATAATAATGAAGCTTGCCTACCGGATAATATGTTAATTCAATGGCCTTGAAATTTGGGATTTCTGATTTCGTAGCACTCATATTGCACCTGTGCCAAGTTGAGGTTCTTGATTAACTACTGGAGATTGCTTGCGGTATTTCTGTTTTCCTAACTTGTCTTGAGCAGCATAACGATATTGGTGCTATATGCAACTATATGTTCCATTCATTCTTGTACCAATAGTAATCTAACTTGCCTACTGGATATATGTAATTCAACCTGGTCATTATGCTTCGGGAAGGACACTGCTATAGGCATATAGTTAGTTCCGTTGTTCCTGGCCATTATGCTGCGGGAAGGTGATTTTATCTTATGCTTAGCTGTTTGCTATGTTACTAATACTGGAGATTGATTGATTGCCCTGATTGGTTTGACGGTCTTCGTGAGCTTGTTAGAAGCTATGTGCAACTATATGTTCCGTTCATTCTTGTACTAATAGTAATCTTTTTTTTGAACTGGCTGTACTAATAGTAATGAAACTTGCCTACTGGATATATGTAATTCAATGGCATTGTTCCTGGTCATTATGCTTCGGGAAGGACACCGCTATAGTCATATAGTTAGTTCCGTTGTTCCTGGCCATTATGCTGCAGAAAGGTGATTTTATCTTATGCTTAGATGTTTGCTATGTTACTACTACTGGAGATTGATTGATTGTCCTGATTGGCTTGAGGGTCTTCGTGAGCTTGACCACCAAGTTGAGGTTCTTGATAATTGTAACTATTCTGTTTTGGTTTAGTTATTAACCAATAGCAATGTTTTTGGATGTTGGAAATAACTATATGCATGATATGTTTAGATCCTCAACTGTGCTACTAATACTGTTTGTTTGATGTTCCTGCGAGGTTAAAGATTGCGTTGGTAGATCTGTTAATATATTTGTGCTGGTAGATCTATTGATATATTTGTGCTGGTAGATCTGTTCATATATTTGTGCTGGGAGTTCTGCTAGATTTAGCACCATATCGTCTGTTAACCATTTGATTAGCTTATTCCAAGTATTCTTATTAATTATTTCATCATTGATGTACTTTGACCATCTGTTTCATATGTTCTTTCATGTTCCTGGGGATTTCTTGTGTTGCGTCTTACTCTGGGTTCTGTCTACTTTGTATTTGACCTCGTATTGTCTTAGCAGAAAGGTGATATGGTAGTTGGGACCTTGTATCTCTGTTTGATATGGTGTTGATAGTAGATATTGGATGAGCTGTCTTGTTGTATCTCTGTTTAATTTCACGAACAACACTGCCCATTTAAATTTCATTTACATAAGTTTTGATGCATTCTATATTTCTGCACAGAGAATCGAAAGGATCCAGAACTTACCAGAGAGGATCGCAGCCATTGGGCAGAAGTTTCATGATCATTGGGTTACGGTCAGCCTTGCCTTCAGCACAATGTATGCAACTGTATCAGGAAAGGTCCAGGACCAGGCCGTTTCAGTGAAGGCCAAGATGATTGACCAGGCCGTTTCAGTGAAGGCCAAGATGATAGGAGTGAAGGATAAACTGAAGGAAAGGCTCTCTCCGCAGAAGGTCAGACCGGACGACGATCAGCCGGAAGATGAACCTATTGCCATACCATTGGAAACAGATTTCTCTCCATGAGCCGGTACTGAAGACGGCTGTATTAGTCTCACAACAACGCTTGTCTTTTTTTCATCAGTGTCTTGCTGTAGCTTGTTAGATACTGATCACTGAATCAGCTTCTGTTCTGGGCAAGTCGGGCAAAAACCATCTTGCCAACAATTACCTGATGTGTGCTGGCTCAGTTCATGAGCAGATGGATGCATCTCTTGTATGCGCTACTGTCAGGGCGAGAACAGTAGCAAATTAGCTGCAACAGCCCTTGTATGTTTGCCAAGTCCGCCCGCTGAATCAGGGGCTGCCCTCTGCATGTGAAAACTTACTCTTCAGTTGCAAGGACAATTTCTTAAATTCTCAGGCAACTTCATGTCTTCTGTATCAAAACACTGCTCATTTCTGATAAGATTGTGGCCAAACAAAGCATACATAGTCAAAATAATAATATTGTAAAGCATATCTGGTGACTATCGCAAAATACCCTTATTCCCAAACATGTCGGCTTTGCGAGTTAACACTTAACAGCCCCCCAAAATCATCTAACTCCAAAAACACGGTCACTTTCGAGAGTCGGGGCATCTTCACCTCAAACTGTCCGGACAAGTTTACCATCCAACATGTTGCCACAATGATCCGCGGTCCGGTCCAGATGTCGGGGAGTTTACCATCTGATGTGGCGAAGCTGCTCCGGGGCAAAACCACCCCTCGCTGCCGGCGGGCTAGGAAGCCGTTGCCGGCCATGCCCAATTTAATTGCTTTATGTTGGCTGGCAATCTACTAATAAGATATAGCAAAATGGAGTATGTATTTTGCCCTACTCTATTACTCATGAACATATAGCTTCACTTGACTAATGTGACAATGATACAATATCAGTATATGTAATTGTCCAGGTGTTGATTACAATCCTAGCTTAAAACTCCGCCCTCGATGAGAGGATGAAGTATATAGACCATTCTAATTATCCACCGGTTTAATTGTTTTATGTTGGCTGGCAGCCTATTAACAAGATGTAGTAAAATGGAGTATGTATTTTGCCCTACTCATGAACATATAACTTCACTTAACATGTAGCATTGATAATTTTCTCCAGTTAGAATATCAGTAACTGTTCAGGTGTGGATGACAACCCTAGCTTAAAAGCTTCGTCCTTGCTGAGAGGATGAAGTATAGCCCATTCTGGTTATCTATCAGTTTAATTGTATTTATGTTGGCTTGCAGCCTACGGATAAGATGTAGTCAAATGGAGTATGTACTTTGCCTACTCATGAACATATAGCATCACTTGACAAATGAAAGAATGGTATTTTTCTCCGATTAGAATATCACTACATGATTGTTCAGGTGTGGATGACAACCCTAGCTTAAAAGCTTTGTCCTTGCTGAGAGGATGAAGTATAGCCCATTCTAGTTATCTATCGGTTTAACTGTATTTATGTTGGCTTGCAGCCTACAAACAAGATGTAGTCAAATGGAGTATGTACTTTGCCTACTCATGAACATATAGCATCACTTGACAAATGAAAGAATGGTATTTTTCTCCGGTTACACTAGTGCAGAACCGGGCTTTAGCGCCGGTTCGTAAGGGCCTTTAGTGCCGGTTCTGCAACCGGCACTAAAGAGTGGGGACTAAAGCCCCTTCCCCCTTTAGTATCGGTTCATCACGAACCGGCGCTAAAGGGCCACCACGTGGCAGGAGCCAGGCCCGGGTGCTGGTAGACCATTAGTACCGGTTGATAACACCAACTGGTACTAAATGTTTGGGGGGGTTTTGTTTTTTTTCATTAATTTTGTGTTTTTCATTTAATTCTTTTTTGTTTGCTGGTATTTTACGATACTACATATTGTACACGTTATGCATATATATAAATAGAGTTTCTCGTAGAACCGCATATATATAAATATATGTCAGGGAATGTCTCACAACCACCACCATTAGTTATTCACACACACACACACACACACACAAATATATATATATATATATATATATATATATATATACAATTTCTCCTACATGTTGCCTTGGTGCCTTCGGAGCACGATGACAAGTGGTTCATGGGGGCGGTAGTGGGTAATAGTATTCTCCTTTGGGATCTATGACCTGGTCGAGAAAAAATCCTGCTATTTTCTCTTGAAGTGCTCGTATGCGCTCCGTTGTTAGGAGCTTCTCCCACATGTCATGAAACTGTTAAGAAGGAGATCAATATTGATAACCATGTAAAAATTGTGAATAGTGTTATGTGAAACGTACCCATTGTTGTCTATCAGATCTACTCCTTTCGGACGCCATCATGCGAATGTTCTTGCAAATGTAGTATGCACACAGATCATTCCCCGATGCCTGCTTCAGGGCCTTTACGAGAATGGAGTTGAATCAGATAATGATTAATCAAGCATGATAATTAATTAATGGTACTGAAACAAGAATTAAAGAGATGGTAGCTAGCTAGCTAGTACTAGCTACTTAATTACTTACCTTGGGTCGATACCAAAATAGCTTTTGTGGCCATTTTCCTGGAGTCACCTTGATGTACTTTGCCCAAGCCCTGCCCGCCGACAAAGAAAATTAATAAAAGGGTTATTAAAAATAGTTCATATCAGGAAATGACGAACTAAATAGGCCGAGATATAGTTAATAATGATTGAAATTACCTGTTGACTATCCCCTTCACGATGTTGTAGTCACTATCTTTTTTAAGTACTGAGTCCAGTAATTCAACTTTTGCATGGTCAACTTTAATGTCTAACAAGATCCAGTGGAACGTGCATGCGCATACGTTTGCATGTATAAATTAAGCGGGCATGTGCATAACACTAATCAACTATAACCCTAAACCCTATACACTTATTAACATCTAGCTACTAAGCAAAAACAGAATTTATAGTACAAGATAATGTGACTCACTCAAAGTTGTAAGGAAGTAATATATCTTCATTGCTATTGAGGCGCTTCAAGAACTCTAGCATGCTATTCTCTACATCTTGTTTACAGTATTCCAATTTCCATGTGTATTCATTAACGGTATTTGGGTCAATGAACCCAATGCCATAGCGTCCACCTTTTTTTATTTCATACATCTTCATCCTGCATAATACCACAGAAAAGAATATATAGTGAGGATATATAATTACAGGTAATTAATGATCAATCAATGAGCACTAGAGCTAGCTTGAGACTTAAATTACAGAAAGAAATCACTTACAGACAATAGCAACTGACGATAGATTTGTCGAGTGCATCTTAATTGAATAACTGAAATAGTTCTGAATACCCAACGGATAGAGCTTTCTTATGGAAGTAATGATCTTCCTTGACTTTCACCATGAGGGACTCTCGATTGGAAATCTTGGTAATGTTCATGTACCATTGATGCAATTCATACATTCTCGTTGGGAGGTTCTTGACCTCGTCTGGCTCGACCAAAGGTTGGCCCCGGACATATTTCTGTTTTATTTCCTCCTCTCTAAGCGGGGGCATGGGCTCGATCTCGAGGAGTTGTCCAACAGTGATATTGAGAATTTCAGCCTGTGTTATATGCTCCTCGGTTATTACCACATTGCCCACCTCGGGAACGTAAACTGTTTGCCCACAATAATATTGGGCGCGCGTACTCTCACATGTTGTTGGCACAACAAGTGGGAGGATCGATTGCGCCGCCTGTTCTCCCAGCTGGGGAACGGTTTCCCCGCATTTTTTGACAGCTGCTTGTGAAGGAAATATGCCCTAGAGGCAATAATAAAGTTATTATTTATTTCCTTATATCATGATAAATGTTTATTATTCATGCTAGAATTGTATTAACCGGAAACATAATACATGTGTGAATACATAGACAAACAGAGTGTCACTAGTATGCCTCTACTTGACTAGCTCGTTAATCAAAGATGGTTATGTTTCCTAACCATGAACAATGAGTTGTTATTTTATTAACGAGGTCACATCATTAGTAGAATGATCTGATTGACATGACCCATTCCATTAGCTTAGCACCTGATCGTTTAGTATGTTGCTATTGCTTTCTTCATGACTTATACATGTTCCTATGACTATGAGATTATGCAACTCCCGTTTACCGGAGGAACACTTTGGGTACTACCAAACGTCACAACGTAAATGGGTGATTATAAAGGAGTACTACAGGTGTCTCCAATGGTCGATGTTGGGTTGGCGTATTTCGAGATTAGGATTTGTCACTCCGATTGTCGGAGAGGTATCTCTGGGCCCTCTCGGTAATACACATCACATAAGCCTTGCAAGCATTACAACTAATATGTTAGTTGTGAGATGATGTATTACGGAACGAGTAAAGAGACTTGCCGGTAACGAGATTGAACTAGGTATTGGATACCGACGATCAAATCTCGGGCAAGTAACATACCGATGACAAAGGGAACAACGTATGTCGTTATGCGGTCTGACCGATAAAGATCTTCGTAGAATATGTAGGAGCCAATATGGGCATCCAGGTCCCGCTATTGGTTATTGACCGGAAACGTGTCTTGGTCATGTCTACATTGTTCTCGAACCCGTAGGGTCCGCACGCTTAAGGTTACGATGACAGTTATATTATGAGTTTATGCATTTTGATGTACCGAAGGAGTTCGGAGTCCCGGATGAGATCGGGGACATGACGAGGAGTCTCGAAATGGTCGAGACGTAAAGATCGATATATTGGACGACTATATTCGGACATCGGAAAGGTTCCGAGTGATTCGGGTATTTTTCGGAGTACCGGGTAGTTACGGGAGAAGTAATGGGCCTTGATGGGCTTTAGTGGGAAGAGGAAAAAGGCTGCTGCGCCCCCCCTCCCCTTTGGTCCGAATTGGACTAGGGAAAAGGGGGCCGGCCACCTCTCCTTCTCCTCCTATTCCTTCTCCCTTCCTCCCCTCTTGGTGGACTCCTACTAGGACTTGGAGTCCTAGTAGGACTCCCTATCCTGGCCGCACCTTTGCCTTGGCCGGCCTCCTCCTCCTCCATCCTTTATATACGGAGGCAGGGGCACCTCTAAACACACAAGTTGACACAAGTTGATCCACGTGATCTATTCCTTAGCCGTGTGCGGTGCCCCCTGCCACCATATACCTCGATAATACTGTAGCGGAGTTTAGGCGAAGCCCTGCTGCTGTAGTTCATCAAGATCGTCACCACGCCGTCGTGCTGACGAAACTCTTCCCCGACACTTTGCTGGATCGGAGTCCGGGGATCGTCATCGGGCTGAACGTGTGCTCGAACTCGGAGGTGCCGTAGTTTTGGTGCTTGATCGGTTGGATCGTGAAGACGTACGACTACTTCCTCTACGTCGTGTCATCGCTTCCGCAGTCGGTCTGCGTTGGGTACGTAGACAACACTCTCCCCTCGTTGCTATGCATCACATGATCCTGTGTGCGCGTAGGAATTTTTTTTGAAATTACTACGAAACCCAACAGTGGCATCCGAGCCTAGGTTAATGATGTTGATGTTATATGCACGAGTAGAACACAAGTGAGTTGTGGACGATACAAGTCATACTGCCTACCAGCATGTCATATTTTGGTTCAGCGGTATTGTTGGACGAGACGACCCGGACCAACCTTACGCGTACGCTTACGCGAGACCGGTTCCCTCGACGTGCTTTGCACAGAGATGGCTTGCGGGCGACTGCCTCTCCAACTTTAGTTGAACCAAGTATGGCTACGCCCGGTCCTTGCGAAGGTTAAAACGGAGTCTATTTGACAAACTATCGTTGTGGTTTTGATGCGTAGGTGAGATTGGTTCTTACTTAAGCCCGTAGCAGCCACGTAAAACATGCAACAACAAAGTAGAGGACGTCTAACTTGTTTTTGCAGGGCATGTTGTGATGTGATATGGTCAAGGCATGATGCTGAATTTTATTGTATGAGATGATCATGTTTTGTAACCAAGTTATCGGCAACTGGCAGGAGCCATATGGTTGTCGCTTTATTGTATGCAATGCAATCGCGATGTAATGCTTTACTTTATTACTAAACGGTAGTGATAGTCGTGGAAGCATAAGATTGGCGAGACGACAACGATGCTACGATGGAGATCAAGGTGTCGCGCCGGTGACGATGGTGATCATGACGGTGCTTCGGAGATGGAGATCACAAGCACAAGATGATGATGGCCATATCATATCACTTATATTGATTGCATGTGATGTTTATCTTTTTATGCATCTTATCTTGCTTTGATTGACGGTAGCATTATAAGATGATCTCTCACTAAATTATCAAGAAGTGTTCTCCCTGAGTATGCACCGTTGCAAAAGTTCTTCGTGCTGAGACACCTCGTGATGATCGGGTGTGATAGGCTCTACGTTCAAATACAACGGGTGCAAAACAGTTGCGCACGCAGAATACTCAGGTTAAACTTGACGAGCCTAGCATATGCAGATATGGCCTCGGAACACGGAGACCGAAAGGTCGAGCGTGAATCATATAGTAGATATGATCAACATAACGATGTTCACCATTGAAAACTACTCCATCTCACGTGATGATCGGTTATGGTTTAGTTGATTTGGATCACGTGATCACTTAGAGGATTAGAGGGATGTCTATCTAAGTGGGAGTTCTTAAGTAATATGATTAAATTGAACTTAAATTTATCATGAACTTAGTCCTGGTAGTATTTTGCAAATCATGTTGTAGATCAATAGCTCGCGTTGTTGCTTCCCTGTGTTTATTTTGATATGTTCCTAGAGAAAATTGTGTTGAAAAATGTTAGTAGCAATGTTGCGGATTTGATCCGTGATCTGAGGTTAAATCCTCATTGCTGCACAGAAGAATTATGTCCTTAATGCACCGCTAGGTGACAGACCTATTGCAGGAGCAGATGCAGAAGTTATGAACGTCTGGCTAGCTCAATATGATGACTACTTGATAATTTAGTGCACCATGCTTAACGGCTTAGAATCGGGACTTCAAAGACGTTTTGAATGTCATGGACCATATGAGATGTTCCAGGAATTGAAGTTAATATTTCAAGAAAATACCCGAGTTGAGAGATATTAAGTCTCCAACAAGATCTATAGCTAAAAGATGGAGGAGAATCGCTCAACTAGTGAGCATGTGCTCAGATTGTCTGGGTACTTCAATCGCTTGAATCAAGTGGGAGTTAAACTTCCAGATAAGATAGTGATTGACAGAATTCTCTAGTCACCATCACCAAGTTAGTAGAACTTCGTGATGAACTATAGTATGCAAGGGATGATGAAAATGATTCCTGAGCTCTTCGTGATGTTGAAATCAACGAAGGTAGAAATCAAGAAAGAGCATCAAGTGTTGATGGTTGACAAGATCACTAGTTTCAAGAAAAGGGCAAAGGGAAAGAAAGGGGAACTTCAAGTAGATTGACAAGCAAGTTGTCACTCCCACGAAGAAGCCCAAAGCTGAACCAAAGCCTGAAACTGAGTGCTTACACTGCAAAGGAAATGGTCACTGGAAGCGGAGCTACCCTAAATATTTGGTGGATAAGAAGGATGGCAAAGTGAAAAAGGGTATATTTGATATACAGGTGTTTGATGTGTGCTTTACTAGTGTTTATAGCAACCCCTCGGTATTTGGTACTGGTTCAGTTGCTAAGAGTAGTAACTCGAAACGGGAGTTGCAGAATAAACAGAAACTAGTTAAGGGTGAAGTGATGATGTGTGTTGAAAGTAGTTTCAAGATTGATATGATCATCATCGCACACTCCCTATTCTTTCGGGATTAGTGTTGAACATAAATAAATGTTATTTGGTGTTTGCGTTGAGCATGAATATGATTTGATCATGTTTATTGCAATACGGTTATTCATTTAAGTAAGAGAATAAACTGTTGTTCTATTTACATGAATAAAACCTTATATGGTTACACACCCAATGAAAATGGTTCATTGGATCTCGATCGTAGTGATACACATATTCATAATATTGATGCCAAAAGATGCAAAGTTAATAATGATAGTGCAACTTATTTGTGGCACTGCCGTTTGGGTCATATCGGTGTAAAGCGCATGAAGAAACTCCATAAAGATGGATTTTCGGAATCACTTGGTTATGAATCATTTGATGCTTGCGAACCGTGCCTTTTGTGCAAGATGACTAAAACTCCGTTCTTCGGAACAATGGAACGAGTTACTGACTTGTTGGAAATAATACATACCGATGTATGCGATCCAATGAGTGCTGTTGCTCGTGGCAAGCATCGTTGTTTTCTGACCTTCACAAGATGATTTGAGCAGATATGGGTATATCTACTTGATGAAACATAAGTCTGAAATAGTTGAAAGGTTCAAAGAATTTCAGAGTGAAGTGGAAAAATCATCGTAACAAGAAAATAAAGTTTCTGCGATCTGATCGCGGAGACAAATATTTGAGTTACGAGTTTGGTCTTCAATTAAAACAATGTGGAATAGTTTCACAGCTCACGCCACCTGGAACACCACATCGTTATGGTATGTCCGAACGTCGTAACCGCACTTTATTTGATATGGTGCGATCTATGATATCTCTTTACCACTATCGTTTTGGGGTTATGCATTAGAGACAGCTGCATTCACGTTTTAAAATAGGGCACCATCTAAATCCGTTGAGACGACACTGTATGAACTATGGTTTAGCAGTAAACCTAACCTGTTGTTTCTTAAAGTTTGGGGCTGCGATGCTTATGTGAAAAGGTTTCATCCTGATAAGCTCGAACCCAAATCGGAGAAGTGCGTCTTCATACCCAAAGGAAATTGTTGGGTACACCTTCTATCACAGATCCGAAGGCAAGACATTCGTTGCTAAAATGGATCCTTTCCAGAGAAGGAGTTTCTCTCGAAAGAAGTGAGTGGGAGGAGAGTAGAACTTGATGAGGTAATTATACCTTCTCCCTTATTGGAAAGTAGTTCATCACAGAAATCAGTTCCAGTGATTACTACACCAATAAGTGAGGAAGTTAATGATGATGATCATCAAACTTCAGATCAAGTTACTACCAAACCTCGTAGGTCTTCCAGAGTAAGATCCGCACTAGAGTGGTACGGTAATCATGTTCTGGAAGTCATGTTACTAGACCATGATGAACCTACGAACTATGAGGAAGCAATGATGAGCCCAGATTCCGCGAAATGGTTTGAGGCCATGAAATCTGAGATATGATCCATGTATGAGAACAAAGTTTGGACTTTGGTTGACTTGCCCGATGATCAGCAAGCAATTGAGAATAAATGGATCTTCAAGAGGAAGACGGACGCTGATAGTAGTGTTACTATCTACAAAGCTAGAATTGTCGCAAAAAGGTTTTCGACAAGTTCAAGGTGTTGACTACGATGAGATTTTCTCACTCGTATCTATGCTTAAGTCTGTCCGAATCATGTTAGCAATTGCCGCATTTTATGAAATCTGGCAAATGGATAAACAAAACTGCATTCCTTAATGGATTTATTAAAGAAGAGTTGTATATGATGCAACCAGAAGGTTTTGTCGATCCAAAGGGAGCTAACAAAGTGTGCAAGCTCCAGCGATCCATTTATGGACTGGTGTAAGCCTCTCAGAGTTGGAATAAACGTTTTGATAGTGTAATCAAAGCATTTGGTTTTATACAGACTTTTGGAGAAGCCTGTATTTACAAGAAAGTGAGTGGGAGCTCTGTAGCATTTCTGATATTATATGTGGATGACATATTATTTGATTGGAAATGATATAGAATTTCTGGATAGCATAAAGGGATACTTGAATAAAAGTTTTTCAAGAAAAGACCTCAGTAAAAGCTACTTACATATTAAGCATCAAGATCTATTGAGATAGATCAAGACGCTTGATAAGATTTTCAATGAGTACATACCTTGGCAAGATTTTGAAATAGTTCAAAATGGAACAGTTAAAGAAAGAGTTCTTGCCTGTGTTGCAAAGGTATGAAATTGAGTAAGACTCAAATCCCGATCACAGCAGAAAATAGAAAGAGAATGAAAAGTCATTCCCTATGCCTCAGTCATAGGTTCTATAAAGTATGCTATGCTATGTACCAGACCTATTGTATACCTTGCTCTGTATTTGGCAAGGGAGTACAATAGTGATCTAGGAGTAGATCACTGGACATTGGTCAAGAATATCCTTAGTAAGGACTAAGGAGATGTTTCTCGATTATGGAGGTGATAAAAGAGTTTGTTGTAAAAGTTACATCAGTGCAAACTTTTACACTGATCCAGATGACTCTAAGTCTCAATCTGGATACATATTGAAAGTGGGAGCAATTAGCTAGAGTAGCTCCGCACAGAGCATTGTAGACATAGGATATTTGCAAAATACATACGGCTCTGAATATGACAGACCCGTTGACTAAGCTTCTCTCACGAGCAAAACATGATCACACCTTAGTACTCTTTGGGTGTTAATCACATAGCGATGTGAACTATGGGTGTTAATCACATGGTGATATGAACTATTGCTGTTAAATCACATGGCGATGTGAACTAGATTATTGACTCTAGTGCAAGTGGGAGACTGAAGGAAATATGCCCTAGAGGCAATAATAAAGTTATTATTTATTTCCTTATATCATGATAAATGTTTATTATTCATGCTAGAATTGTATTAACCGGAAACATAATACATGTGTGAATACATAGACAAACAGAGTGTCACTAGTATGCCTCTACTTGACTAGCTCGTTAATCAAAGATGGTTATGTTTCCTAACCATGAACAATGAGTTGTTATTTTATTAACGAGGTCACATCATTAGTAGAATGATCTGATTGACATGACCCATTCCATTAGCTTAGCACCTGATCGTTTAGTATGTTGCTATTGCTTTCTTCATGACTTATACATGTTCCTATGACTATGAGATTATGCAACTCCCGTTTACCGGAGGAACACTTTGGGTACTACCAAACGTCACAACGTAAATGGGTGATTATAAAGGAGTACTACAGGTGTCTCCAATGGTCGATGTTGGGTTGGCGTATTTCGAGATTAGGATTTGTCACTCCGATTGTCGGAGAGGTATCTCTGGGCCCTCTCGGTAATACACATCACATAAGCCTTGCAAGCATTACAACTAATATGTTAGTTGTGAGATGATGTATTACGGAACGAGTAAAGAGACTTGCCGGTAACGAGATTGAACTAGGTATTGGATACCGACGATCAAATCTCGGGCAAGTAACATACCGATGACAAAGGGAACAACGTATGTCGTTATGCGGTCTGACCGATAAAGATCTTCGTAGAATATGTAGGAGCCAATATGGGCATCCAGGTCCCGCTATTGGTTATTGACCGGAAACGTGTCTTGGTCATGTCTACATTGTTCTCGAACCCGTAGGGTCCGCACGCTTAAGGTTACGATGACAGTTATATTATGAGTTTATGCATTTTGATGTACCGAAGGAGTTCGGAGTCCCGGATGAGATCGGGGACATGACGAGGAGTCTCGAAATGGTCGAGACGTAAAGATCGATATATTGGACGACTATATTCGGACATCGGAAAGGTTCCGAGTGATTCGGGTATTTTTCGGAGTACCGGGTAGTTACGGGAGAAGTAATGGGCCTTGATGGGCTTTAGTGGGAAGAGGAAAAAGGCTGCTGCGCCCCCCCCTCCCCTTTGGTCCGAATTGGACTAGGGAAAAGGGGGCCGGCCACCTCTCCTTCTCCTCCTATTCCTTCTCCCTTCCTCCCCTCTTGGTGGACTCCTACTAGGACTTGGAGTCCTAGTAGGACTCCCTATCCTGGCCGCACCTTTGCCTTGGCCGGCCTCCTCCTCCTCCATCCTTTATATACGGAGGCAGGGGCACCTCTAAACACACAAGTTGACACAAGTTGATCCACGTGATCTATTCCTTAGCCGTGTGCGGTGCCCCCTGCCACCATATACCTCGATAATACTGTAGCGGAGTTTAGGCGAAGCCCTGCTGCTGTAGTTCATCAAGATCGTCACCACGCCGTCGTGCTGACGAAACTCTTCCCCGACACTTTGCTGGATCGGAGTCCGGGGATCGTCATCGGGCTGAACGTGTGCTCGAACTCGGAGGTGCCGTAGTTTCGGTGCTTGATCGGTTGGATCGTGAAGACGTACGACTACTTCCTCTACGTCGTGTCATCGCTTCCGTAGTCGGTCTGCGTTGGGTACGTAGACAACACTCTCCCCTCGTTGCTATGCATCACATGATCCTGTGTGCGCGTAGGAAATTTTTTTGAAATTACTACGAAACCCAACAGCTTGTTGGCTCGAGCTCGAGCTCGCTTCTTTCTGTAGTCGTGCTCGATGTGCCTTCCTGATTTGGCACTCATAGTCTGAGTCAACAAGCTTGGGAGCTGGTGGTCTAGCCATAGAAATGAAGTGGTCAATCTTTTCCTCAGGCACTTTCTCCCTCGGCGGCGTTGCCGGTTTTGGTCCAAAATGGGCGTCCACTTCTGCCCGCACTATGGCATTGTTTTGCTCCTCGGTCATGTCGTAAGGCCTCTGGGGAAGAGGAGCGAGGCTTGGACCATATTTATATCGCTTCATGTCTCCGCCTGTACTTCTTGTACTACCTCGACTCGTACCGCTACGCACCATAGCTGCGGCGTGTCTCTTCTGCGATTGCTGAGACGGCGGAGACGGCTGACGTGGCTGAGTTGGAGCAGGAGGAGTGGCCTGACGCTGTGCCGGACTTGAAGCAGGAGGTGTGGCCTGATACGGTGTCGGACTTGAAACGGGAGGAGTGGCCTGAGGCTGTGCCGTACTTGAAGCAGGAGTCTGCTCACGCGTTCGTGGACTTGGAGAAGCGTGACTCTGCTGACTCGGTGGCGGACTTTGAGGAGGAGTCAGCAGACGCGGTGTCGGTGGACTTTGAAAGATGATGCAATCCTTTCTCCATAGGATGATACGATGTATGGCCTCTCCCAGTGTGTGCTCGTCGTCACCTCCAGGAATGCCAAGCTGTAGCCCCGAATATGGGTCCACCACCTCATCAACCAAGACACGAGCATAGCCCGCTGGAATCGGGGCGCAATGGAAGGTTGCTTCGGGGGTAATTGTAAAAGCAACTGCATCCGCCACCTTCATGGATATGTTCTTCATTTTGAAGTGTAGCTCACAGTTAGTGTTCTCTATGATGTCATCCATAGGGTATGTATCGAGCAGTGTGTCGCCCGGGGCGGAACCAACGCTGCTTCTCGGCATGGATGGGACGGTGCTATCCAATGCTGGATGATCATCTGCTTGCTGTTGCCGCTGCTGAGACCCTCTTTCCTGGCTAAGTGAGTCGATCTGCTACTGCTGCTGCTGGAATTTGAGTGACAAGTCCGCGTGTCTTGCTTCTAGGCCTTGAAGGCGTTCCGCGTCCTGCTTCCTCTGCTCCTCCTCCAGCTTCCTCTTCTTATCCTCCTCCATCTTCTTTCTTGCACGGGTCCTGTAGTCAACGTTCCATTTCGAAAAGTCCTCATACCAGGGAATAACGCCCTTGCCTTGTGTTCTTCCCGGGTGTTCAGGATTTCCCAGGGCGCGCGTAAGCTCGTCGTTCTCTCTGTTGGGCGTGAACACCCCCTTTTTAACATCTTCTATTGCATCAAGTAAATTTTGACTTGCTCCTTTTAGACTTGCCTTCTTTGAAAGCAGGCCTGTCTTCGGGTCCAACGCCCCCCATGCACATAGAACCAACTTCTGCACCTGGGGGCCAGCTCCTAGTAACCGGAGTGACCCCTGCATCCTCCATCTCTTGCTCAGACTTATCCCACTTAGGCATTGCCACCGCGTAGCCACCTGGACCCAGCCTATGGAACTGCGTCTTTTTTTGTGGCATTGGCCTTGTTTTTTGCCGACCGTTCCTTAGATAATTCTGATTCCTTGAATTTCACGAAAGCGGGCCAGTGTTCTCTTTGCTTCTCGAGTGTTCCTTTGAATTCTGGAGTCTTCCTTTCTGCAGCGAGGTAGTTGGCCCATACAGTTTTCTTGTGGGTGTTGAATGCATTTGCCATCTTCTTAAGAGCAGCGTCCTTGACTTTCTGCACATCTGCATCAGTGAAATGATCTGGTAGGGTGAAATGTTCCATCAGAGATTCCCAAAGCTTTTGTTTTGCTCCGTCGTCGACCCAAATAACATCTGAACGTTTAGTTTTTGGCTCTTTCCATTCTTAAATGGAGATCGGGAGTTGGTCCCTCACAAGAACTCCGCACTGACGAGTCCACTTGTTCGCAATGTTCTTAGGCGTGAGGGGTTCGCCATTAGTTTTGATGGAGTCGATGTTGTACTTTACACCCTCCTTCAACTTTTTGCCCGGGCCTCGCTTTATCCTGCTGTCTGTAGAAGCAGATTTGCTCGATCCGGTGGGCTGAAAGAAGAAAGATCGATTCGTTAATATATATATATATATATATATATATATATATATATATATATATATATATATATATATCTTCAAATAAAAAAACATGTGATGATAACCAGATGCCTGCTTATATAAATATACCTCGCCGGTAGTCTTTGTTATTTCAAGATCAACATTGTCTGTGTCATCATAAACATTGTCTGCGTCATCATAATCATAATCATAATCATAGTTCATGACTTCATCAGCTCGGTCGTCGAGATCGAATACGTTATCATCACCCTCCCCGGTATTATTCAGATATTGGGAGCCGTCATCTGTTTCATTCAGATCATTGATACGTCTCCAACGTATCTATAATTTTTGATTGCCCCATGCTACATTATCTACTGTTTTGGACTATATTGGGCTTTATTTTCCACTTGGTGGACATGTGTCCTCGGGCTCCATCGTTCCGCCGGCGTCTGCTCCAACGTCGGCGCAGTGCTGGGTCCGTGGTTGATGGATGGCGGGTTTGGTTTCCTCCATCGGCGTCTTAGTCGTCGTGGGGTGTCAGATCTGAAGTTCGATGACGTATCTGGAGTGTTGCCCCGGTCTGATTCGTTCAACGACAATGGCTTCACTTCTAGTGAGCCACCTTGGAGATCCGCAAAGCTGCATATCAGCGGCGGAGCCGCGTCGAGTTCAGGTGAGGAGGTGATCTGTCAATCTTTTCTTCGATAGCTGCTGTGGTGGTGTCAGAGGCAGGTGACGGACGTTGGTATCAAGCACAAAAATGTCCTGCTATCTTTTTAGTTTTGTCATGTCGTTTAATTATACTTTAATCTTTATGATATAAATGACGCACGTATTACCATAAAAGAAGTGAAAATTAGGCCGTAACCCAAAACACCCACCAGGCAGATTGTTTGTGAAATAGGCTGGAATTCAAACCGAAGTACGAAAATAACCTTGGCATTTCATTTTAACGAAGTGCAAGTAATCTTATCCTAGACCACAAACCGGAAACGGTATGACCATTTTACCCCTCCGGACTCCACCGACCACTCCGCCCCTTTATACAAGCCCGTGGCATAACGGCAAGTGGGCAAACACCGCAACAGCCACAGCTCCCGCACCACCGCAGCGCCCCCACGCCCACGCCCACGCCCTCGAACTCCGACGACAAACCCTCCCCTGCGCGCCCTAGCCCATCGCCGCCATGCGCGGCGGCGGGCTGCTCCGGGCCCTGGCGGGCAGGTTGCGCGCGGCCCTCGTCGGCCGTATCCGCTACGGCGGTGGCCGGGCCCACGGCGGAGGTGGCGGCCCGGCTGCGAGGGGAGGTCACGTGGTGAGGACCGATGTATCCACCGGCGAGAGCGGGCGGGGCTCGTACAAGGGGGAGGCTCGTACGGCGGGAGGACCAGCGAGGGCGGGCAGGGCTCGTACCAGGCGGGAGGCTCATACGGCGGGAGGACCGGCGAGGGCGGGCAGGGCTCGTACCAGGCGGGAGGTCCGGCGGAGACGGCGCCGGGCATGGACACGGAGGGAGCGCACGGGGTGGGCACGGCGCGCGCGGATCGGACCATGAGCAGGCCAACCGTTTTCTGGGGAGGCCTTCGGTGCCGCCTGAAGAAGGTGCGTCTCGTCTCCCATGTTCCCTGTACCCTTCTGTGCTGTCGAAGTACCTGTCGCTGCTTGCGTTCTCATATTCTCGGTTGGTTTTGAACAGACGCTTGATGAGCGTGACCTGCTGGAGAACCTCGAGGAGCTGCATTACCAAGTGGAGGTTCGTGATTGACCACTGAAGACTGCTTCATTGCGCTGCTTGTTTCTGCTATTTCCCGTTTTCCTGACGTGGCTGGAGTAACGTTGCTGTGTGTCAAATGCTGGTTGCTTGAAACTGCTACAGGCAACTTGCTGTGTTGTTTACTTGTCTGATTTATCTTAGATGATGCTTAGCTGTTATGTTCATGAAACTGGAGATTGCTTGACTGTCTATATTGGGTTGATGATCTTTGGGAGCTGGAGTACCAAATTGAGGTTCATGATTAACGACTGGAATTGCTAGAGTCATCGATGCTTTTTTTGTTTCCCTGGCTTGTCTATGCTGCTTTTGTTTTCATGATGTGTGGCTCGAGTAACGTTCTGCATGTTTACTGTTTGTCAAATGCTGGTTGCTGGAAACTGCCATAGGCAGTAGTACCTGTGTTGTTACCTGTCTGATTTATATTAGATGCTTAGCTCTTTGTTATGTTTATGAAACTGGAGATTCCTTGATTAATTGGGTTGATGATCTTTAGGAGCTGGAGTACCAAGTTGAGGTTCATGATTAACCACAAGAATTGCTTGATTGCTATTATATTGGGTCATTGGTGGTATTTTTCTTTCCCTGATTTGTCTCCTGGAGCATAATGGCACTGACGCTGGAGTGTATGTTATGAAATGATGTAAACTGCTATACTTGTAACTGGTCGTTATGCTTCGGGAAGGTGATTTTATCTTAGATGCTTAGTTGTTTCTTATGTTTTATTAGTATGAGACTGGAGATTGATTTTGGGTTGAGGGTCTTCGGGAGCTTGAATACAAAGTTGAGGTTCGTCATGAACCATGGAGTTTACTTGATTGTCTTGGTCATCTAAGCTTAGATGCTGAAACTTGCCTACTGTATGACCAGATTTTCCTGTCACTGTTTTGGTCGCGAACTAATAGTAACGTTTATGCTGGATATTGTTGGATGTTGGATCAAATAACTAGTTGTGTATAGCCGTGTTTTGCTTGGTAATTGTGCGTAATTATATGTTCAGATGCTAAACTGTTCATTCTGATACTGATAATAATGAAGCTTGCCTACCGGATAATATGTTAATTCAATGGCCTTGAAATTTGGGATTTCTGATTTCGTAGCACTCATATTGCACCTGTGCCAAGTTGAGGTTCTTGATTAACTACTGGAGATTGCTTGCGGTATTTCTGTTTTCCTAACTTGTCTTGAGCAGCATAACGATATTGGTGCTATATGCAACTATATGTTCCATTCATTCTTGTACCAATAGTAATCTAACTTGCCTACTGGATATATGTAATTCAACCTGGTCATTATGCTTCGGGAAGGACACTGCTATAGGCATATAGTTAGTTTCGTTGTTCCTGGCCATTATGCTGCGGGAAGGTGATTTTATCTTATGCTTAGCTGTTTGCTATGTTACTAATACTGGAGATTGATTGATTGCCCTGATTGGTTTGACGGTCTTCGTGAGCTTGTTAGAAGCTATGTGCAACTATATGTTCCGTTCATTCTTGTACTAATAGTAATCTTTTTTTTGAACTGGCTGTACTAATAGTAATGAAACTTGCCTACTGGATATATGTAATTCAATGGCATTGTTCCTGGTCATTATGCTTCGGGAAGGACACCGCTATAGTCATATAGTTAGTTCCGTTGTTCCTGGCCATTATGCTGCAGAAAGGTGATTTTATCTTATGCTTAGATGTTTGCTATGTTACTACTACTGGAGATTGATTGATTGTCCTGATTGGCTTGAGGGTCTTCGTGAGCTTGACCACCAAGTTGAGGTTCTTGATAATTGTAACTATTCTGTTTTGGTTTAGTTATTAACCAATAGCAATGTTTTTGGATGTTGGAAATAACTATATGCATGATATGTTTAGATCCTCAACTGTGCTACTAATACTGTTTGTTTGATGTTCCTGCGAGGTTAAAGATTGCGTTGGTAGATCTGTTAATATATTTGTGCTGGTAGATCTATTGATATATTTGTGCTGGTAGATCTGTTCATATATTTGTGCTGGGAGTTCTGCTAGATTTAGCACCATATCGTCTGTTAACCATTTGATTAGCTTATTCCAAGTATTCTTATTAATTATTTCATCATTGATGTACTTTGACCATCTGTTTCATATGTTCTTTCATGTTCCTGGGGATTTCTTGTGTTGCGTCTTACTCTGGGTTCTGTCTACTTTGTATTTGACCTCGTATTGTCTTAGCAGAAAGGTGATATGGTAGTTGGGACCTTGTATCTCTGTTTGATATGGTGTTGATAGTAGATATTGGATGAGCTGTCTTGTTGTATCTCTGTTTAATTTCACGAACAACACTGCCCATTTAAATTTCATTTACATAAGTTTTGATGCATTCTATATTTCTGCACAGAGAATCGAAAGGATCCAGAACTTACCGGAGAGGATCGCAGCCATTGGGCAGAAGTTTCATGATCATTGGGTTACGGTCAGCCTTGCCTTCAGCACAATGTATGCAACTGTATCAGGAAAGGTCCAGGACCAGGCCGTTTCAGTGAAGGCCAAGATGATTGACCAGGCCGTTTCAGTGAAGGCCAAGATGATAGGAGTGAAGGATAAACTGAAGGAAAGGCTCTCTCCGCAGAAGGTCAGACCGAACGACGATCAGCCGGAAGATGAACCTATTGCCATACCATTGGCAACAGATTTCTCTCCATGAGCCGGTACTGAAGACGGCTCTATTAGTCTCACAACAACGCTTGTCTTTTTTTCATCAGTGTCTTGCTGTAGCTTGTTAGATACCGATCACTGAATCAGCTTCTGTTCTGGGCAAGTCGGGCAAAAACCATCTTGCCAACAATTACCTGATGTGTGCTGGCTCAGTTCATGAGCAGATGGATGCATCTCTTGTATGCGCTACTGTCAGGGCGAGAACAGTAGCAAATTAGCTGCAACAGCCCTTGTATGTTTGCCAAGTCCGCCCGCTGAATCAGGGGCTGCCCTCTGCATGTGAAAACTTACTCTTCAGTTGCAAGGACAATTTCTTAAATTCTCAGGCAACTTCATGTCTTCTGTATCAAAACACTGCTCATTTCTGATAAGATTGTGGCCAAACAAAGCATACATAGTCAAAATAATAATATTGTAAAGCATATCTGGTGACTATCGCAAAATACCCTTATTCCCAAACATGTTGTCGGCTTTGCGAGTTAACACTTAACAGCCCCCCAAAATCATCTAACTCTAAAAACACGGTCACTTTCGAGAGTCGGGGCATCTTCACCTCAAACTGTCCGGACAAGTTTACCATCCAACACGTTGCCACAATGATCCGCGGTCCGGTCCAGATGTCGGGGAGTTTACCATCTGATGTGGCGAAGCTGCTCCGGGGCAACACCACCCCTCGCTGCCGGCGGGCTAGGAAGCCGTTGCCGGCCATGCCCAATTTAATTGCTTTATGTTGGCTGGCAATCTACTAATAAGATATAGCAAAATGGAGTATGTATTTTGCCCTACTCTATTACTCATGAACATATAGCTTCACTTGACTAATGTGACAATGATACAATATCAGTATATGTGATTGTCCAGGTGTTGATTACAATCCTAGCTTAAAACTCCGCCCTCGATGAGAGGATGAAGTATATAGACCATTCTAATTATCCACCGGTTTAATTGTTTTATGTTGGCTGGCAGCCTATTAACAAGATGTAGTAAAATGGAGTATGTATTTTGCCCTACTCATGAACATATAACTTCACTTAACATGTAGCATTGATAATTTTCTCCAGTTAGAATATCAGTAACTGTCCAGGTGTGGATGACAACCCTAGCTTAAAAGCTTCGTCCTTGCTGAGAGGATGAAGTATAGCCCATTCTGGTTATCTATCAGTTTAATTGTATTTATGTTGGCTTGCAGCCTACCGACAAGATGTAGTCAAACGGAGTATGTACTTTGCCTACTCATGAACATATAGCATCACTTGACAAATGAAAGAATGGTATTTTTCTCCGATTAGAATATCACTACATGATTGTTCAGGTGTGGATGACAACCCTAGCTTAAAAGCTTTGTCCTTGCTGAGAGGATGAAGTATAGCCCATTCTAGTTATCTATCGGTTTAACTGTATTTATGTTGGCTTGCAGCCTACAAACAAGATGTAGTCAAATGGAGTATGTACTTTGCCTACTCATGAACATATAGCATCACTTGACAAATGAAAGAATGGTATTTTTCTCCGGTTACACTAGTGCAGAACCGGGCTTTAGCGCCGGTTCGTAAGGGCCTTTAGTGCCGGTTCTGCAACCGGCACTAAAGAGTGGGGACTAAAGCCCCCTCCCCCTTTAGTATCGGTTCATCACGAACCGGCGCTAAAGGGCCACCACGTGGCAGGAGCCAGGCCCGGGTGCTGGTAGACCATTAGTACCGGTTGGTAACACCAACTGGTACTAAATGTTTGGGGGGGTTTTGTTTTTTTCATTAATTTTGTGTTTTTCATTTAATTCTTTTTTGTTTGCTGGTATTTTACGATACTACATATTGTACACGTTATGCATATATATAAATAGAGTTTCTCGTAGAACCGCATATATATAAATATATATCAGGGAATGTCTCACAACCACCACCATTAGTTATTCACACACACACACACACACACACACACACACACACACACACACACACACACACACACACATATATATATACAATTTCTCCTACATGTTGCCTTGGTGCCTTCGGAGCACGATGACAAGTGATTCATGAGGGCGGTAGTGGGTAATAGTATTCTCCTTTGGGATCTATGATCTGGTCGAGCAAAAATCCTGCTATTTTCTCTTGAAGTGCTCGTATGCGCTCCGTTGTTAGGAGCTTCTCCCACACGTCATGGAACTGTTAAGAAGGAGATCAATATTGATAACCATGTAAAACTTGTGAATAGTGTTATGTGAAACGTACCCATTGTTGTCTATCAGATCTACTCCTTTCGGACGCCATCATGCGAATGTTCTCGCAAATGTAGTATGCACACAGATCATTCCCCGATGCCTGCTTCAGGGCCTTTACGAGAATGGAATTGAATCAGATAATGATTAATCAAGCATGATAATTAATTAATGGTACTGAAACAAGAATTAAAGAGATGGTAGCTAGCTAGCTAGTACTAGCTACTTAATTACTTACCTTGGGTCGATACCAAAATAGCTTTTGTGGCCATTTTCCTGGAGTCACCTTGATGTACTTTGCCCAAGCCCTGCCCGCCGACAAAGAAAATTAATAAAAGGGTTATTAAAAATAGTTCATATCAGGAAATGACGAACTAAATAGGCCGAGATATAGTTAATAATGATTGAAATTACCTGTTGACTATCCCCTTCACGATGTTGTAGTCACTATCTTTTTTAAGTACTGAGTCCAGTAATTCAACTTTTGCATGGTCAACTTTAATGTCTAACAAGATCCAGTGGAACGTGCATGCGCATACGTTTGCATGTATAAATTAAGCGGGCATGTGCATAACACTAATCAACTATAACCCTAAACCCTATACACTTATTAACATCTAGCTACTAAGCAAAAACAGAATTTATAGTACAAGATAATGTGACTCACTCGAAGTTGTAAGGAAGTAATATATCTTCATTGCTATTGAGGCGCTTCAAGAACTCTAGCATGCTATTCTCTACATCTTGTTTACAGTATTCCAATTTCCATGTGTATTCATTAACGGTATTTGGGTCAATGAACCCAATGCCATAGCGTCCACCTTTTTTTATTTCATACATCTTCATCCTGCATAATACCACAGAAAAGAATATATAGTGAGGATATATAATTACAGGTAATTAATGATCAATCAATGAGCACTAGAGCTAGCTTGAGACTTAAATTACAGAAAGAAATCACTTACAGACAATAGCAACTGATGATAGGGGTGGGCATATAAACCGAAAACCGAACGACCGAACCGAATTTACCTGAACCGAAGCCGAAGTGACCGAAACCGAATTGTTCGATACTATGCTCGGTTAGCAATTCTGAGAAACCGAATTTTGTTCGGTGAAATCGGTCTACACAGTCTGTCAACCGAATTGACCGAAGCACCGAGGCCTACCACTAACTGTCTGGCGCGTCTCCATAAATTAGCTCCCATTTATACGCTTTGTGCTACTAGCCAACGAACATCAATTATCCTTGCAAAAAAATCAAATGAATTGATGGCGCGTTAATGTGATTTAGTGGCGAACAGTGCCATCGGCTGGCCGGCTGGCCCGAGATTCCCTCCATGCTTCTCGTCACGTGTACTGGACGCCCGCCTGCCTTTCTTTTTTTATTGAACCTAGCCTAGGTGTTGTTTGTTGTTGCGTGTTGTCTCGCTCACAGCCTGTTTTTTTTTCTTTGAGCATAACACGTGTTGTTATCTAGCCCACACAAACCATATCTCTTAGCCCAGCCGAGGAAATGAGTACATCAGCCATCCCATCCGGCTAGCCCAACCCGCCAGCTGTCTGTTCGGTACAAAACCGAGTACCGAACCGATTGATGAGGGAACCGAAGCCTCGGTTTCGTTTATTGCTAGAGACCGATCGGTCCACGTTTTCAAGGAACCGACAAAATTGAAACACCGAAATACCGACCGTTCGGTTCGGGGGAACCGAACGCCCAGGCCTAACTGACGATAGATTTGTCGAGTGCATCTTAATTGAATAACTGAAATAGTTCTGAATATCCAACGGATAGAGCTTTCTTATGGAAGTAATGATCTTCCTTGACTTTCACCATGAGGGACTCTCGATTGGAAATCTTGGTAATGTTCATGTACCATTGATGCAATTCATACATTCTCGTTGGGAGGTTCTTGACCTCGTCTGGCTCGACCAAAGGTTGGCCCCGGACATATTTCTGTTTTATTTCCTCCTCTCTAAGCGGGGGCATGGGCTCGATCTCGAGGAGTTGTCCAACAGTGATATTGAGAATTTCAGCCTGTGTTATATGCTCCTCGGTTATTACCACATTGCCCACCTCGGGAACGTAAACTGTTTGCCCACAATAATATTGGGCGCGCGTACTCTCACATGTTGTTGGCACAACAAGTGGGAGGATCGATTGCGCCGCCTGTTCTCCCAGCTGGGGAACGGTTTCCCCGCATTTTTTGACAGCTGCTTGTTGGCTCGAGCTCGAGCTCGCTTCTTTCTGTAGTCGTGCTCGATGTGCCTTCCTGATTTGGCACTCATAGTCTGAGTCAACAAGCTTGGGAGCTGGTGGTCTAGCCATACAAATGAAGTGGTCAATCTTTTCCTCAGGCACTTTCTCCCTCGGCGGCGTTGCCGGTTTTGGTCCAAAATGGGCGTCCACTTCTGCCCGCACTATGGCATTGTTTTGCTCCTCGGTCATGTCGTAAGGCCTCTGGGGAAGAGGAGCGAGGCTTGGACCATATTTATATCGCTTCATGTCTCCGCCTGTACTTCTTGTACTACCTCGACTCGTACCGCTACGCACCATAGCTGCGGCGTGTCTCTTCTGCGATTGCTGAGACGGCGGAGACGGCTGACGTGGCTGAGTTGGAGCAGGAGGAGTGGCCTGACGCTGTGCCGGACTTGAAGCAGGAGGTGTGGCCTGACACGGTGTCGGACTTGAAACGGGAGGAGTGGCCTGAGGCTGTGCCGGACTTGAAGCAGGAGTCTGCTCACGCGTTCGTGGACTTGGAGGAGCGTGACTCTGCTGACTCGGTGGCGGACTTTGAGGAGGAGTCAGCAGACGCGGTGTCGGTGGACTTTGAAAGATGATGCAATCCTTTCTCCATAGGATGATATGATGTATGGCCTCTCCCAGTGTGTGCTCGTCGTCACCTCCAGGAATGCCAAGCTGTAGCCCCGAATATGGGTCCACCACCTCATCAACCAAGACACGAGCATAGCCCGCTGGAATCGGGGCGCAATGGAAGGTTGCTTCGGGGGTAATTGTAAAAGCAACTGCATCCACCACCTTCATGGATATGTTCTTCATTTTGAAGTGTAGCTCACAGTTAGTGTTCTCTATGATGTCATCCACAGGGTATGTATCGAGCAGTGCGTCGCCCGGGGCGGAACCAACGCTGCTTCTCGGCATGGATGGGACGGTGCTATCCAATGCTGGATGATCATCTGCTTGCTGCTGCCGCTGCTGAGACCCCCTTTCCTGGCTAAGTGAGTCGATCTGCTACTGCTGCTGCTGGAATTTGAGTGACAAGTCCGCGTGTCTTGCTTCTAGGCCTTGAAGGCATTCCGCGTCCTGCTTCCTCTGCTCCTCCTCCAGCTTCCTCTTCTTATCCTCCTCCATCTTCTTTCTTGCACGGGTCCTGTAGTCAACGTTCCATTCCGAAAAGCCCTCATACCAGGGAATAACGCCCTTGCCTTGTGTTCTTCCCGGGTGTTCAGGATTTCCCAGGGCGCGCGTAAGCTCGTCGTTCTCTCTGTTGGGCGTGAACACCCCCTTTTTAACATCTTCTATTGCATCAAGTAAATTTTGACTTGCTCCTTTTAGACTTGCCTTCTTTGAAAGCAGGCCTGTCTTCGGGTCCAACGCCCCCCATGCACATAGAACCAACTTCTGCACCTGGGGGCCAGCTCCTAGTAACCGGAGTGACCCCTGCATCCTCCATCTCTTGCTCAGACTTATCCCACTTAGGCATTGCCACCGCGTAGCCACCTGGACCCAGCCTATGGAACTGCGTCTTTTTTTGTGGCATTGGCCTTGTTTTTTGCCGACCGTTCCTTAGATAATTCTGATTCCTTGAATTTCACGAAAGCGGGCCAGTGTTCTCTTTGCTTCTCGAGTGTTCCTTTGAATTCTGGAGTCTTCCTTTCTGCAGCGAGGTAGTTGGCCCATACAGTTTTCTTGTGGGTGTTGAATGCATTTGCCATCTTCTTAAGAGCAGCGTCCTTGACTTTCTGCACATCTGCATCAGTGAAATGATCTGGTAGGGTGAAATGTTCCATCAGAGATTCCCAAAGCTTTTGTTTTGCTCTGTCGTCGACCCAAATAACATCTGAACGTTTAGTTTTTGGCTCTTTCCATTCTTAAATGGAGATCGGGAGTTGGTCCCTCACAAGAACTCCGCACTGACGAGTCCACTTGTTCGCAATGTTCTTAGGCGTGAGGGGTTCGCCATTAGTTTTGATGGAGTCGATGTTGTACTTTACACCCTCCTTCAACTTTTTGCCCGGGCCTCGCTTTGTCCTGCTGTCTGTAGAAGCAGATTTGCTCGATCCGGAGGGCTGAAAGAAGAAAGATCGATTCGTTAATATATATATATATATATATATATATATATATATATATATATATATATATATATCTTCAAATAAAAAAACATGTGATGATAACCAGATGCCTGCTTATATAAATATACTTCGCCGGTAGTCTTTGTTATTTCAAGATCAACATTGTCTGTGTCATCATAAACATTGTCTGCATCATCATAATCATAATCATAATCATAGTTCATGACTTCATCAGCTCGGTCGTCGAGATCGAATACGTTATCATCACCCTCCCCGGTATTGTTCAGATATTGGGAGCCGTCATCTGTTTCATTCAGATCATTGATACGTCTCCAACGTATCTATAATTTTTGATTGCCCCATGCTACATTATCGACTGTTTTGGACTATATTGGGCTTTATTTTCCACTTTTATATTATTTTTGGGACTAACCTATTAACCGGAGGCCCAGCCTAGAATTGTTGTTTTTTGCCTATTTTAGTGTTTCGAAGAAACGGAATATCAAACGGAATCCAAACAGAATAATCCTTTCTGGAATGTGATTTTCTTCCCGAATATGACCCAGGAGACTTGGACCCTATGCCAAGGAAGCTTCGAGGTGGGCACGAGGTAGGGGGCACGCCCTACACCCCCAGGCGCGCCCCCACCCTTGTGGGCCCACCGAAGCTCCACCGACGTACTTATTCCTCCTATATATACCCACGTACCCCCAAACAATCAGAACAGGAGCCAAAAACCTAATTCCACCGCCGCAACTTTCTGTATCCATGAGATCCCATCTTGGGGCCTGTTCCGGAGCTCCGCCGGAGAGGGCTGTCATCACGGAGGGCTCCTACATCATCATAGCCTCTCCGATGAAGTGTGAGTAGTTTACCTCAGACCTTCGGGTCCATAGTTATTAGCTAGATGGCTTCTTCTCTCTTTTTGGATCTCAATACAATGTTCTCCCCCTCTCTTGTGGAGATCTATTCGATGTAATCTTCTTCTTTTGCGGTGTGTTTGTTGAGACCGATGAATTGTGGGTTTATGATCAAGTCTATCTATGAAAAATATTTGAATCTTCTCTGAATTCTTTTATGTATGATTGGTTATCTTTGCAAGTCTCTTCGAATTATCCGTTTGGTTTGGCCAACTAGATTGGTAGTTCTTGCCATGGGAGAAGTGCTTAGCTTTGGGTTTGATCTTGCGGTGTCCTTTCCCAGTGACAGAAGGGGCAGCAAGGCACGTATTGTATCGTTGCCATCGAGGATAACAAGATGGGGTTTATTTCATATTGCATGAATTTATCTCTCTACATCATGTCATCTTGCTTAGAGCGTTACTCTGTTTTAACTTAATACTCTAGATGCATGATGGATAGCGGTCGATGAGTGGAGTAATAGTAGTAGATGCAGAATCGTTTCGGTCTACTTGTCATGGACGTTATGCCTATATACATGATCATGCCTAGATATTCTCATAACTATGCTCAATTCTGTCAATTGCTCAACAGTAATTTGTTCACCCACCGTAGAATACTTATGCTCTTGAGAGAAGCCACTAGTGAAACCTATGGCCCCCGGGTCTATTCTCATCATATCAATCTCCATCACTTTAATTTTTCTCTGCTTTTTACTTTGCCTTTTACTTTTTACTTTGCATCTCTATACCAAAAATACCAAAAATATTATCTCTATCAGATCTCACTCTCGTAAGTGACCGTGAAGGGATTGACAACCCCTAATCGCGTTGGTAGCGAGTAGCTATCGTTTTGTGCAGGTACGAGGGACTTGAGCATGGCCTCCTACTGGATTGATACCTTGGTTCTCAAAAACTGAGGGAAATACTTACGCTACTCTGCTGCATCATCCTCTCCTCTTCGGGGAAAACCAACGCAAGCTCAAGAGGTAGCAAGAAGAATTTCTGGCGCCGTTGTCGGGGAGTCTACACAAAAAGTCAACATACCAAGTACCCATTACAATCCCTATCTCCCGCATTACATTAGTTGCCATTTGCCTCTCGTTTTTCTCTCCCCCACTTCACCCTTGCCGTTTTATTCGCCCTCTCTTTCTCCTTCTCCTTCTCCTTCTCCTTCTCCATTTGCCTTTTTTCTCGCTTGCCTTTTGTTTGCTCGTGTGTTGGATTGCTTGTTTGTCGCGATGGCTCAAGATACTACCAAATTGTGTGACTTCACCAATACCAACAATAATGATTTCCTTAGCACTCTGATTGCTCCTCTTGCCAATACTGAATCTTGTGAAATCAATACTGCTTTGTTGAATCTTGTTATGAAAGATCAATTCGCTGACCTTCCTAGTGAAGATGCCACTACTCATCTAAATAGCTTTGTTGATTTATGTGATATGCAAAAGAAAAAAGATAATGATGTCGTTAAATTGAAGCTATTTCCTTTTTCGCTTAGAGATCGTGCTAAAGCTTGGTTTTCGTCTTTGCCTAAAAATAGTATTGATTCTTGGAACAAGTGCAAAGATGCTTTTATCTCTAAGTATTTTCCTCCCGCTAAGATCATCTCTCTTAGAAACGATATTATGAATTTTAAGCAACTTGATCATGAACATGTTGCACAAGCTTGGGAGAGAATGAGATTAATGATACGTAATTGCCCTACTCATGGTTTGATTTGTGGATGATTATACAAAAAAATTATGCCGTATTGAATTTTGCTTCTAGAAATCTTTTAGATTCGGCCGCGGGAGGCACTTTTATGGAAATCACTTTAGGAGATGCTACTAAACTCCTAGATAATATTATGGTTAATTATTCTCAATGGCATGCTGAAAAATCTTCTAATAAAAAAGTGCATGCGATAGAGGAAATCAATGTTTTGAGTGGAAAGATGGATGAACTTATGAAATTATTTGCTACTAAGAGTGTTTCTTCTGATCCTAATGATATGCCTTTTTCTACTTTGATTGAGAATAACAATGAATCTATGGACGTGAATTTTGTTGGTAGGAATAATTTTGGTAACAACGCTTATAGAGGGAATGTTAATCCTAGGCCATATCCTAGTAATCCTTCTAACAATTATGGGAATTCCTACAACAACTCTTATGGAAATTATAATAAGATGCCCTCTGAATTTGATAATAGTGTTAAAGAGTTTATGAATTCACAAAAGAATTTTAATGCTTTGCTTGAAGAGAAATTGCTTAAAGTTGATGATTTGGCTAGGAACACTGATAGAATTTCTCTTGAAGTTGATTCTTTAAAGCTTAGATCTATTCATCCTAAGCATGATATCAATGAGTCTATCAAAGCCATGAGAATTTACATTGATGAGTGCAAGGAAAGAACCGCTAGGATGCGTGCTTCCAAAGATGCCTTTATTAAAGCGTGTTCTTCCAATTCCTATGAAAATCAAGATGAAGATCTAAAAGTTATTAATGTGTCTCCTATCAAATCTTTGTTTTGCAATATGAATCTTGATGAAACTGAATATGATCTTCCTTTACCTAGAAGGCGTTCTAAAAATTCGAAGTATTTAGATCTTTACGATGAAATTGATGAAAGTGGGATTGAAAAAAATAAAAATATAGATGTTGCTAAACCCACTATATTAGATTTCAAGGAATTTAATTATGAAAGTTGCTCTTTGATTGATTGTATTTCCTTGTTGTAATCCGTGCTAAATTCTCCACATGCTTATAGTCAAAAGAAAGCCTTCACCGAACATATTGTTGATGCCTTGATGCAATCTTATGAAGAAAAACTTGAGTTGAAAGTTTCTATCCCTAGAAAACTCTATGATGAGTGGGAACCAACTATTAAAATTAAAATTAAAGATCATGAGTTTTATGCTTTGTGTGATTTGGGTGCTAGTGTCTCCACTATCCCCAAAACTTTGTGTGATTTGCTAGATTTCCGCGATCTTGATGATTGCTCTTTAAACTTACATCTCGCGGATTCTACTATTAAGAAACCTATGGAAAGGATTATTGATGTTATTATTGTTGCAAATAGGAATATGTGCCCGTAGATTTCATTGTTCTTGATATAGATTGCAATCCTTCTTGCCCTATTATTCTTGGTAGACCTTTCCTTAGAATGGTTGGTGTGATTATTGATATGAAGGAAGGGAATATTAGATTCCAATTTCCATTAAAAAAGGGCATGGAACACTTTCCAAGAAAGAAAATAAAATTGCCATATGAAACTATCATGAGAGCCACTTATGGATTGCCCTCCAAAGATGGCAATACCTAGATCTATCCTCATTTTTATGCCTAGATAGGGGCGTTAAACGATAGCGCTTGTTGGGAGGCAACCCAATTTTTTTTTTAGTTTTTTGTGTTTTCCTTCTGTTAGGGAATAAATAACACATCTACCTTCTGTTTGGATGTGGTTTTGTGTTTTAATTAGTGTTTGTGCCAAGTTAGACCTATTGGATCTTCTTGGATGATAGTTATTTGATCTTCCTGTAATTTCCAGAAACTTTGCGTTCAGTGCCTGAATTATTAAAAATCATCAGAACGTGATAAAATACTGATTCCAATTGCTGCTGATCAATAAAAAAAATTTCTAGGTCGTACAATTTTGGTAGAATTTTTTAGGTTCCAGAAGTTTGCGTTAGTTACAGATTCCTACAGACTGTTCTGTTTTTGACAGATTCTGTTTTTCGTGTGTTGTTTGCTTATTTTGATGAATCTATGGTTAGTAAAATAGTTTATAATCCATAGAGAAGTTGGAATACAGTAGTTTTAACACCAATATAAATAAAGAATGAGTTCATTACAGTACTTTGAAGTGGTCTTTTCTTTTCTTTCTCTAACGGAGCTCACGAGATTTCTATTGAGTTTTGTGTTGTGAAGTTTTCAAGTTTTGCGTGAATTCTTTTGATGGATTATGGAACAAGGAGTGGCAAAAGCCTAAGATTGGGGATGCCCATGGCACCCCCAAGATAATCCAAGGACACCAAAAAGTCAAAGCTTGGGGATGCCCCGGAAGGCATCCCCTCTTTCGTCCACTTCCATCAGTAATTTACTTGGAGCTATATTTTTATTCACCAACATGATATGTGTTTTGCTTGAAGCGTCTTGTATTATTTGTGTCTTTGTTTGTTAGTGTGCCACAATCATCCTTGCTGTACACACCTTTTGAGAGAGCCATACATGAATTATAATTTGATAGAATACTCTATGTGCTTCACTTATATCTTTTGAGCTATGTAGTTTTGCTCTATGTGCTTCACTTATATCTTTTGAGCTATGTAGTTTTGCTCTTTGTGCTTCACTTAGATCTTTTAGAGCACAGTGGTGGTTTGTTTTAAAGAAACTATTGATCTCTCATGCTTCACTTAAATTATTTTGAGAGTCTTAATAGCATGGTAATTTGCTTAATAATAACATGCTTGGTATTCAAGATTTGTGAAACTTTCTTTTGAGTGCGTTGAATACTAAGAAAAGTTGGATGCTTGATAATTGTTTTGAGATATGGAGGTAGTAATATCAAAGTCATCTAGTAGAGTAATTGTGAATTTGAGAAGTGCTTGAGTTAAAGTTTGCAAGTCCCGTAGCATGCACGTATGGTAAACGTTATGCAACAAATTTGAAACATGAGGTGTTATTTGATTGTCCTCATTATGAGTGGCGGTCGGGGACGAGCGATGGTCTTTTCCTACCAATCTATCCCCCTAGGAGCATGCGCGTAATACTTTGGTTTTTGATGGCTTGTAGATTTTTGCAATAAGTATATGAGTTCTTTATGACTAATGTTGAGTCCATGGATTATACGCACTCTCACCCTTCCATCATTGCTAGCCTCTTCGATACCTTGCATTGCCCTTTCTCACATTGAGAGTTGGTGCAAACTTCGCTGGTGCATCCAAACCCCGTGATATGATACGCTCTTTCACACATAAACCTCCTTATATCTTCCTCAAAACAGCCACCATACCTACCTATTATGGCATTTCCATAGCCATTCCGAGATATATTGCCATGCAACTTTCCACCATCCAGTTTATCATGACACATTCATCATTGTCATATTGCTTAGCATGATCATGTAGTTGACATAGTATTTGTGGCAAAGCCACCCTTCATAATTCTTTGATACTTGTCACTCTTGATTCATTGCATATCCCGGTACACCGCTGGAGGCATTCATATAGAGTCACACTTTGTTCTAGTATCGAGTTGTAATCATTGAGTTGTAAATAATTAGAAGTGTGATGATCATCATTCAATAGAGCATTGTCCCAAAAAAAGGCCAAAGAAAAAAAGGCCCAAAAAAGGGGCAATGCTACTATCCTTTTTTCCACACTTGTGCTTCAAAGTAGCACCATGATATAGCAAGTCTCATATATTGTGCTTCAAAGTAGCACCATGTTCTTCATATAGAGAGTCTCATATGTTGTCACTTTCATATACTAGTGGGAATTTTTCATTATAGAACTTGGCTTGTATATTCCAAAGATGGGCCTCCTCAAGTGCCCTAGGTCTTCGCGAGCAAGCAAATTGGATGCACACCCACTTAGTTTCTTTTGTTGAGCTTTCATACATTTATAGCTCTAGTGCATCCGTTGCATGGCAATCCCTACTCCTTGCATTAACATCAATCGATGGGCATCTCCATAGCCCATTGATTAGCCTCGTTGATGTGAGACTTTCTCCTTTTTTTGTCTTCTCCACATAACCCCCATCATTATATTCTATTCCACCCATAGTGCTAAATCCATGGCTCACGCTCATGTATTGCGTGAAAGTTTATGAGTTTGAAATTATTAAGGTATGAAACAATTGCTTGGCTTGTCATCGGGGTTGTGCATGATGAGAGCATTTTTGTGTGACGAAAATGGAGCATGACTAAACTATATGATTTTGTAGGGATGAACTTTCTTTGGCCATGTTACTTTGAGAAAACATAATTGCTTTGTTGGTTTGCTTGAAGTATTATTATTCTTTATGTCAATATGAACTTTTGTCTTGAATCTTCCTAATCTGAATATTCATACCACAATTAAGGAGATTTGCATTGAAATTATGCCAAGTAGCACTCCGCATCAAAAATTCTCTTTTTATCATTTACCTACTCGAGGACGAGTAGGAATTAAGCTTGGGGATGCCTGATACGTCTCCAACGTATCTATAATTTTTGATTGCTCCATGCTACATTATCTACTGTTTTGGACTATATTGGGTTTTATTTTCCACTTTTATATTATTTTTGGGACTAACCTATTAACCGGAGGCCCAGCCCAGAATTGCTGTTTTTTTGCCTATTTCAGTGTTTCGAAGAAGCGGAATATCAAACGAAATCCAAACAGAATAATTTTGGAAATATGCCCTAGAGGCAATAATAAATTAGTTATTATTATATTATATTTCATTGTTCATGATAATCGTTTATTATCCATGCTAGAATTGTATTGATAGGAAACTCAGATACATGTGTGGATACATAGATAACACCATGTCCCTAGTAAGCCTCTAGTTGACTAGCTCGTTGATCAATAGATAGTTACGGTTTCCTGACCATGGACATTGGATGTCGTTGATAACGGGTTCACATCATTAGGAGAATGATGTGATGGACAAGACCCAATCCTAAGCCTAGCACAAGATCGTGTAGTTCGTTTGCTAAAGCTTTTCTAATGTCAAGTATCATTTCCTTAGACCATGAGATTGCGCAACTTCTGGATACCGTACGAGTGCTTTGGGCGTGCCAAACATCACAACGTAACTGGGTGGCTATAAAGGTACACTACAGGTATTTTCGAAAGTGTCTGTTGGGTTGGCACGAATCGAGACTGGGATTTGTCACTCCGTTTAAACGAAGAGGTATCTCTGGGCCCACTCGGTAGGACATCATCATAATGTGCACAATGTGACCAAGGAGTTGATCACGGGATGATGTGTTACGGAACGAGTAAAGAGACTTGCCGGTAACGAGATTGAACAAGGTATCAGGATACCAACGATCGAATCTCGGGCAAGTACAATACCGCTGGACAAAGGGAATTGTATACGGGATTGATTGAATCCTCGACATTGTGGTTCATCCGATGAGATCATCGTGGAACATGTGGGAGCCAACATGGGTATCCAGATCCCGCTGTTGGTTATTGGACGGAGAGTTGTTTCGGTCATGTCTGCATGGTTCCCGAACCCGTAGGGTCTACACACTTAAGGTTCGGTGACGCTAGAGTTGTTATGGGAAATAGTATGTGGTTACCGAAGGTTGTTCGGAGTCCCGGATGAGATCCCGGACATGACGAGGAGCTCCGGAATGGTCCGGAGGTGAAGATCGGTATATTGGACGAAGGGTATTGGAGTCCGGAATTGTTCCGGGGGTACCAGGTGATGACCAGCGTGTCCGAAATGCGTTTCGGAGGCCCCGGCAAGCGTTGGGGGGCCTTATGGGCCAAGGGGAGAGGGCACATCAGCCCACTAAGGGGCTGAGCGCCCCTCCCACCCCATCTCACGTAACCAGGAGAGGTGGGGGCGCCACCCCTAGGGCAGCCGCCCCTCCCGGCTTGGGGGGCAAGTTTCCTAGGGGGTGGGGCGCCCAAAACCATCTAGGGTTTCCCCTGTGGCCGCCGATGACGATTGTCCACGCGGCTCTCACAGCTCTGATTGACCGTTGGAGACCGGAGACCCATTCTTTCCATCTGCCATGCGGGGAGATGACGGTGACCCTAGAGGACTGGGGGATGATTACTGCAATGCCGATCGAGGGTCATGCACTCACCGCTCGAGTGGAGAGGGCCAACTGGCAGGAGAGGGTCACCACCCTCATCGATGACTGCCCCGGTGCCAAGAGTAACCGTACATCCGGTGTGCCGTTGATCTGGCTCTCGGAGCACCGGAAGACATGCCCCCAAGGCGCAGATGAGGCGACTGTGGAGTTGTACGCGAGGGCCTATCTGTGGTATATTCTCTCGAAGGTCGTGTTTCCAGATAGCTCCGGGAACTCTGCCAACTGGGCGTATTTGTTCTTCCTAGCGGACTGGGATGCAGGGTACAGTTGGGGGACGGCATCTCTCGCCTACCTATACCGTTCGGTAAGAGAGTGTCTAATTGCGTACCTACCTACGAAAGTGTATCCATGACATTTTCTTATATCTGATCCTCATTTGATGTTTTGCAGCTTGACGACGCAACGCAGAGGACGGGAGACAAGTCCAATATGGGTGGCTTTGTCTGGGCCTTCTCCATTTGGATGTGGGAGCGGCTGCCGGTGGGGCGTCCGGAGAAGTTGCAAAGACGCCCATGGGAAGACTATGGCGAAGAAGGCGACGAGACTCGAAACCCCACCGCAGCTTACGAGTGGGATGTTGTCAAACTCTACACGGGCCTAAACAAGACTTCGTACAAGACATACACAAACGAGTTGGACGCTTTGACGCATACGCATGTATATGAACTCGCCCAACACCTTTCTCTTTGATTCCACTATTGACCGAGAGTGCAAACTTACCAAGGTATATGTAATAGGTAATCTGGTGGCCGTATCGACAAGAACGACAGTGGGACTTTGATCTGAACGTGATGTGCGATGCGGACCGTGGTCTCTGGCGGTGCATCGTGCCCATGATCTGTGTGTACGACGTCGAGTGGCATTTGCCACAACGCGTGGCCACGCAGTTTGGGATTTATCAGCATACCCCACCAGGCCAGCCCACCGATACCGGCGGCCACGCGCTCCACCTGTGAGCTCTTTGTTCTCCGTGAGATTATCATGTTTCTTGTTGCTTATGATGATCTCATTGCGCTTATGATGATTCTTGTTGCTTATGCCTTGTAGGAAGAGCCGGCAGAAGAATCAGTCGATCACAGACTGGGAAGAGGAGCATAAGACTCATGTGGAGGCGTGGGACCGACGGAGGTACCATAAAGACGTGGAGAGGAGAGTGACTAACTGGGATGATTACCTGGGCCGACACATGAGGTGGTACGATGATGGCCAAAAGCACCGTCTTCGTCTCAGGCCTCGATGGACGGCGGAAGACATCGCGGAGTTGGAGAGGGATGACCCCGATGAACAGGCATACCAGACCGGCATCAACAGAGTGGTAAGTTCGAACCGACGGTTGATTTTAAAATATTTTATTCGTAATCGTGACTGACTTATGCCGTTGCAGTTCGGTGAGCTAAACAGATGCATCTTCGATGCCTCAGATGCACTAGGTGATCTTCCCGGGAGCGTACAATCAGAGACCAGAGTTAGGGGGACGATGAAGGTACAATTTCAGCCTCCTCGGAACAGATGCATCTTGTTCACTTGTAATCAGTCGATCTGATACTTATTATGACCTTGCTTCATTGTGAGTGCAGAAGTTCGTGCAGCGTTGTCGCAAGCTGGTAGGGCTGCTTGGGTGTGCTGGAGCTGGGTCAGTTGAAGCATATCAGCCTGTAGCCACACAGGGTCTCATCGGCTCATCGAGCCATGCTCCCTCGTCGTCTAGGTTGGTTGGGGAGGAGGAGGAGGAGGAGGATGATGATGATGATGAGGAGGAGGCCACATATGAAGAAGGGGAGGAGGAGGATGAGAGCAACGGGAGGAGAAGTACGATGAAGATTATGGACCTCTACCAACTCAAACATCTCAAGCATCTCAGCTGCCGAAGAAGAGGAATCCGAAGAAAAAGAATTTGCTGAGTCCGGACCCTTTCCAGAGACCGGTTCCTCGACGGCCCAAGAAGAAGACCGAAGAGACTCGTTTAAAGAGTAACGAGGACTGTACCTCCAAGAGGGGAAGGAGCAACTGATTATGCTCTTCGATAGTTGGCTCTTTTAGTTTGGTTGAACTTCGTTTGGTTGAACTTGTCTAGTGGTTATGAAACTACGTGGAACTATGTGTTTGCTATTTGTGGATCTATGTGTTTGCTATTTGTGAAACTATGTGGAACTCCGTTTACTAATTAGTTGAAGTTCGTTTGAAATGTTCTATGCACTTCAAATTTGTTAATGTGTATGTGATGCCCAAGTTTATTTGTTTGAGATCTGTGATATTGTTGTCATATTTGTAAAACTTGCTATAATATTACTGTCATATTGAATTTGAAAACAATAAAACACAGGACCCTACCGCCAAGGACCCTGACGGTAGGGTCAGACAACCTACCGCCAGGGCCCTTCCATTCTTCGTTACAGAAACATTACACTGAAAAACACAAGACCCTACCGCCCACGGCAGTAGGGTCGCACAGCCTACCGCCAGGCCCAATGGCGGTAGGGTGAACCTACCGCCAGGTCCACTGCACATTTCGTTACAGAAGATTTGTACGGCAAAACCCTGCTACACCCTACCGCCAGGTGCTCTGGCGGTAGGTTTGGTAGGTTTTTATCCATGTCAGCGCAGTCAAACGGCCGCCGTCCCCCTCCATCGCACCCCTACCGCCATGAGCCGTGGCGGTAGGCTATCTAACCCTACCGCCAGTGGCCCTGACGGTAGCAAAAGGGTCAAATCCCAAAAATTTTAGCAACCAGGGTCAGATCCTGTAATTCTTACAAAAAAGGTCAAAACACGAAATTCGGCCCCACTATTTCACCGCTGGCAATGAACCCACCTGGTCCAGGTCACACGAGCCAGCCAGCCAGCCAGCGGACCGGCTGCTGCGGCAGCAGGTGCAGACAGGAGATGATGAGAGCTGTGGCAGTTTCTGCCAAGCTTTGCTTTTGCTTTGTGATGAAACGGATTGCTTCTTTCTTTCTTTGTGGCAAACCCCCTTCCCATCTTTTTTTTTGCTGATGGCAGAAAGAAGCCCAGTTGCCTCTGCTGTGATCTGATCCGCAACAGTGCCCTCATGTAATTTTACTTCATGTCAATCCCCAGCAAGTACGGCTGCATACCACCACGCAACAACTAAATCTTTCTTTGACGGTGAAAAACAGTAGTAGTAATAGAATGCAATGACATGGGACTACTTTCTTTTATGGTGAAAAAAGGAGTCGATTGGTATCAGTTCCTCTTATGTTTATATCGTTTTTAGGGGGTGTTTGTTTTCAGGGATTTTTTTGATGTAGGGACTAGAAAAAGTCCCTCTTAGAGACGTTTTAACCAAACAGGATTAAAAGTTGTTTTTTGGGACTAAATGAAAAAGACTTTCAAGGAGAGTCTTTTTGGGACTTCTCCAACAATGCCCCTCACTGCACCCATTGCCCCGCCGTCCCATGGTGTTGTTTGGTTGTTATTTTTCTGTATACAAGGGGTAATATGGTCATTTAATATAGTCATTTAATAACCTCTAGGGAGGGACTAGGGACTTTTTAGTCCCTGGAAACAAACAGGGAGGGACTTTTTAGGGACTAGAGACTTTTTAGTTGGGACTAGAAAAAGTCCTAGGACTTATGAACCAAACAGGGCCTTAGTTGTTGATGTTTAAGAACTTGTTTGGTGACAAACACAAATGATCTTTTGGATGATGTGAAGCTCGTTTAATGTCCGTTTGCAGCCGATCTTGTTGCAGTTGTTTGATCACGTAGAATAGCTCACATTGTATGTATAATATGGACATAAGGTGCCAGATATAAGATACATGAATGTGAAAAGCAAAATATGAGGCGTGCCCGACGCGTCCGCAGACGTTTAAGGGTCCGAGTTATTAACTCTTCGCGGTTGTAGATGCTTTTACCCCGTTAGATTATAACCAAGAATGTCTAGTCAATTTTATTTTATTTGCACTGTTTTAGCATGATGTTAGTCACATAGAGGTGCGGGACCACCACTTTCACACCGGCGTCGGCAACGCTGCAGATCCGGAGCTGCCCCCCGGTGTCCACCTTGGACAGCCCCAAGGCAAAGCGAAGGGCCAGCTCCTCATCGTACTCGAGGTTGGAGTCGGAGTGGCCGCTGGAACTCGACATTGCTCTCGATTGGATTGGAAGGCGGGAGAGAAGAGGATAGGACGGAGCGAGAGAGGCGAGTGGATGACCTAGGGTTTGAAGTTGGAAGCCGGATTAGGGATTTATTGGGACAATTGTGGGGTCGGTGGTGTGCCGGGCCTATCAGACGGACGCATCTGGGTGTGCCTTCTCCGCCCCATATCCACCCTAGATTTAAGCTGTATACGAGGGGCCCCAAGCAGCTCGGTCGTTTGAGGCCGGTTTGAAGCGTCTGGATGAGTCGATTTTTTGTGCTGGGACAATTTGAGATACGTTTGGGGCGTCAGACTGCAGATGCTCTAACATTAATAGGAGTAGTTGATCATACGAAATCAATCTTGTGTTTCCAAGCTCAAAGTGAATGGCATGCATTGTTCATAGTACAAGGCCCCAACTGACAAAATCAGAGGCAGTAAAAGAGGCATCTGCATTGTACTACCAGTGCAGAAAAGAAACTCCAAAAAAGACAAGAAACTTTTCCTCTTTCTTTCTGAAAAAGAAAACGACCACCTTCCATTTGCTCACGTCGGCCTTCCTTCCGTCTCGCCCCCACAAGATTGCACCAAAGACACATCACGGCAATGACAGGTGGTTTTGTGAAGAAGATCACTTTTTTTCTTCAAGTTTTGTTGACGTGAAGTTGTGAGTAAAACCAAGGTCTGGGGTGTGTACTGTTGGAAAGACGTTTCACAAAAGCATCCACTGTTTCACCGTGGATTGGTTGCTGGCATGGTGCCATGATCCATGAGTACATGAACCAACCAACCAGAGGACCGGCTGCTGCAGCACAGACAGGAGTTGGGAGGGGGCAGTATCTACCATGCTTTTTGCTTCCTTCTGGCTTTTTCCCATCTTTTGCTTATTGGCAGCCCAGCTGCATACCACCATGCCACAATAACACATTTTTCGTTTATTTTAGGCGAAATAAACAGTAGATTGAGTCTACAGGGTAGGGCTACTTTTCTTTCTTTCATGGTGGATTGAGTCTACAGGTATCAATTTCATGTGACTACTAATATATCATGCTAAAAAAGTAGAAATTTCAGAAAAGTTGACAGCACATACTGGATTGAGAGGGACAAAGAAAAACTCTCCTTTGGAGCAGCATGGGTTTGAGAGAGCGACAGTAGTTGCACGGCCACGGATAGCTACAACCGCAGGTAATGCCAAGTGGGTAAAGTAAGATAACAGCAGGCCCGCCACACACACAGTGAAGTTCAGGCCCCCTCGCGTCGCCCCTGCAGGCGACCCGGGGAGAAACCCTAGCCGCCGCTTCTCGCACCTCTTCTGCCCCCGTCGCCCCTGCAGGCGACCCGGGGGGAAACCCTAGCCGCCGCTTCTCGCACCTCTTCTGCCCCTCTCCCTCCTCGCCGCGGTCCGCAGTGCCGCCGGGCGAAGCCTGGCGGGCTAGGCGGCGGCGGGGCTTCTCCCCATCCTTTTCGTCTTTGGCTGGTGCGGGACAGCGGGGTCGAGAGGAGCGCCGGGCGAACGTGGGGTTCGGCGACGCGTCGGGCGGGTCTACAGGCGGCGTCGTGCGCGGTGCGGTGGTGGCGCCCTGCGTGTCGCGAGGTGGTGGCTGCGTTGGGAATGCCCGGTGGTCGCGAGGATCCATCTGGATCCCGTCTTCGGACTCCATCGGCCGCCGCGGGGTGGTGATGGTCGTCACTGGCCACGTCGGACCGCTGGTTTCGGCGTCTGGAGATCTACAATGGGTTCTTCTCGATCCTCCTTTCTGGCGGGTCGAGCCCCATGGCTCCTGCATCTTCGCAGGTTTTGGATCGTGGCCCGTTGCCGGATCCGGAGCAGATGGAGGTTTGGTGGCATAGGATGGGGACCGGAGGAAACTTTGGTCGGCTAGGCCGGCCCGGCATCGGTGACGTTACTCGACGCTGTTACTCTCCGTGGAGGCGAAGCCGAGGTCTCTCCTATCCACCTCTGAACACCTCCCAGACGAAAGTCCAAAATTCAGTCTGGATTGGGCGGCGGCGGCGTCCTGCGCGTCGTATCCTCAATGAAGGCGCTGTCTTGGGAGGACCTGCTGCTCGGGGGAGAGATGATGTGGATGGTGGGCTCCGAGTACCTCCAGCAGTGCCGACGGTGTGGAGGTTGCCAGGTGGTGCGGCGTTGTATCCACCGCATAGATGACGACGAGTTTTGGCGGCATGGTGCAACTGCATATCGACGACGGATGCGGCTGGATGGACGAGCGCGGGGCGGTGGAGCTGTCTGGCGCCATGGTGGCGTCGACGGCAGCGTGATCGGGCAAGGTAGATGCAACAGTACAACACTGAAGATGGATTGGTGGCAGGTGGCGGCAGCGGCCTCATACCCGACATGCGTCCTGGTTGAGGAGTGCGCCGGACTGGTGGGTGCCCCATACCCGGCAGGCGTCCTGGTTGGGATCCCAGGTCTTACATGTTAGGTTTGGATGCGAGGTCTGTTTGGTATTAGGCCCAGACTATCAGCGTCCTGGTTGGGGTCCTCCTCCTTTTCTAAAAAAAACACAGTGAAGTTCATTGAACCAAAGATACGTTGGTTTTCTGTTCAGAAAAAAAAGAAATATACATTGGTTTTGTAATGAAGAAGATCACAATTCTTTTGAAGGGTTTGCTTGAAAGAGACAAGATTCTTTTCAGGCGTTGTTTACATGACACTATTTCACCGTTAGGTTGTCGGAAAAACGTTTGAAATCTCACTAAATCATCACCATTTACTGTTGATTGCCATTTTTTCACCGTTTAAATAAAATCTAACCGAAGAACCACCAGTATTTCACCGCTGGCGCAGGAGCCATGAGCCCGCCTGGTGCTTGAGATGGAGGTCGATCACACGAGCCAGCCAGCCAGCCAGCCAGCGGACCGGCTGCTGCTGCAGCAGGTGCAGAGACAGCAGATGAGAGTTGTGGCAGTTTGTACCACGTTTTTGCTTTCTGATGAAACGGATTGCTTCTTTCTGCCCCTTGCCGTCTTTTGCTCATGGGGTAGCCCGGCTGCCTCTGCTGTGATCGGTTCCGCAACAGTTCCCTGATGGAATTTTACTTCATGTCAATCCCCAGCAAGTACGGCCGCATACACCACCACGCAACAACGATATCTTTCTTGGTGAAAAACAGTAGGAATGTGATGACATGGGTGTGCATTTTGACAGTGGATTTCAGTCGACTGGCATCAGTTTCATGCGACAAATACGATGCTAAAAAAAGTGCAAACTAAATTTTTTTTTGATCTGATGGGGAAACATGAACAGGAGTACTGTTTCCAAACTCAAAGTACTACCAATCCTCTGTTTCCGACCTCAAAGTGAATGGCATGTAGGAGTACTGTTCATCATAGTACGAGGCCCCAGCTGACAAAATCAGAGGCAGTAAAAGAGGCATCTGCATGGCATTGTACTACCAATGCAAAAAAGACAAGAAACCTTTTCCTCTTTCTTTCGGGAAAAGAAAACAACCACCTTCCTTTTGCTCACGTAGCCCTTCCCTCCGTCTCACCCCACAAGACTGCATTTTGGCATATGGCCTCTCTGTTCTTCCCATCGCCTCACCCCTAAACCCCAACCAAACCCCTCCCTCTCCGTCGCCGTCCGTCTCCACAGAGCTCCTTCGTCCCCGTCCACGGCCGCCTGCTGCTCGCTCTCCGGTAAGGGCAAGCCCTTCCCCCTCCCCCCTTTCGAGAACAGAAGAGTCGAGGACGCGCTGATCGTTTGTTGCCGCTGCTTGTTTGCAGGGTGGTGACCATGGCGCCTGCTACTCTGTCGCCGGAGGAAGGAGCCGTCGCCAGGAACGTCGACGGGGGGCACGGGAGCACCGCGGGAACTCCGGCACGGAGGGCACGGTCCTTGCACCCGGACGTGGCGGAGTTGCTCCAGCGATCCAGTCACCGGCGGACCAGGAAGAAGGCCTCGCCGACGGCGCGCGTGGCCAAGGGCGGGGAGGTGGGGCGCGCTCGGTACGACTACGTGTTCGAGCGCGAGGACGAGGACGAGGCGGGGCTCCCGGCGCCGCCTCGGCTGGTGTGGGCCAAGGTGCGGGGCTACCACTGGTGGCCGGCGCAGGTGTTCGACCCGGCGGACGCGTCGGCGCTCGCGCTCGGGGAGCGCCGGCGGCGCGGCGCCGCCCTGGTCGCCAACTTCTGGGAGCGGACGTTCGCGTGGGAGGACGACCCGGCCGCGCTCCGCCCGTTCCGCGAGGGGTTCCCGCGCTTCGCCGCGGTGGACCGCGCCCACGTCCCGTGCTGGGGCGCCCGCAGGACCATGTCCCCGTTCGCCTCCGCCGTGGACGCCGCGCTCGGCGAGGTCGCGCGCCGCGTCGACTTCGGCCTGTCCTGCGACTGCGCCATCAGCCGCGGCGTCGCCAAGCGGCAGGTGGTCGACAACGCCGGCGTCCGGGAGGGCGCGCACGGGGCCGTGGTGGACACCGCCTTCGCCCGGGACGCGTTCCGCGGCGAGGCGTTCGTCGAGTACCTCTCCGCGCTCGCCGTCGCGCCGCTCGCCGGAGCTGACCGGCTCGAGCTCACCGTCGCCACCGCGCAGCTCAGGGCCTTCACCCGGTGGAGGGGCACCGGAGGCCTCCCCGTGTACACGGTTTGGTACGGCATCCGCGACGTTGCCGATGGCGCCATGGGGGCCACGCCGGCACGCCGTGGCCGCGCCAGTGGCACCGCCAAGAGGCGACGGCCGAGGGGCGACAGTGCCGATGGCATATGGAAGGACTCAAGGTGCATCACCTGCGGCAGAGCAAGGGAGAGCGTGGAAGACGCCCAGGAGGTGGAGAACTACGAGCCGACCACAAAGATGGGGAAGCTCATGCGCAGGGCCGCACGCCGGATGTCGCTGTCGCCGCCGGTGACCCGCAGAGCCGACCGCGCCACGCCCACTCCTCCGGCGAACGCTGCTGTGGTGACACGGTGCACAAGCGCTGCTGCCGATCATGCCGCTCAGCTGCATGACGTCACCGTCACCACCGCTGCTCCTCCTCCGGCGAAGCCGCAGCACAAGGACGAGCAGCCTCGGCTGACCGGGCTGCTGCTGAACTTCACCGGCCCGACCGCCGTCCCTCCGGCGACCGACCTCGTCGACATCTTCAGCCGGTTCGGGCCCGTGGTGGAGGCCAGGCCGGAAGGCTTCTCCGTCGCCATGGTGATCTTCGAGAGCAGCCTGGACGCCGCGGCGGCGTTCGCGGGCACGGCCAAGATCGGCGCCCTCAGCCCCAACCTCATCAGCTTCCGCCTCGCCTACTCGCTGTCCGCTCCCGCCGCGCAGGCCGATGATTCTCCGCAGAGCCCCATGAACGCCGATGAGATGGATCACCTGCTTGATGAGGCCGAGGGCATGGATCTCCTCGACCTCCTCGCAGTCGAAGCTCTTCACTAGCTGCCTCACTCAGACTCAGGTTTTGCAGAATCACTCTGGTCTCTTCTGCTCATCCCTGACAATGTACTCCCTTTCTTGTCTGCATCATGACACATTGTAGCATTTCCTGTTCTTGTGTTACTCAATGTCGATGCTGTTTTTCTCTTGCAGGTTAGTTATTTTGGATATGAGAAGACAATGGAAGAGTCTACATGTTCAAATCAAGCAAGAAAGTTTTTGAATCTTAGGTGATGATAACCTCTAGCAGGAAAAATAGTTCAGGAAGTAGTCAGTTGTGTTGCATCCATGTGGAGTGGTGAAGTAGAATCATCACACATCAGTTACATCTTTTTGGCCTGTCTTCTACTACATGTTAGTGAGTTATCTGTGGTGCAAAGACATCTAAGTCGATGATGATTTATATCCTATCTATCCATTTGGAATTTGGACTGTTGCTGTATTGCCTGCATTATAAGCTGGGTCATTTCGATCTAAAATTTGTAGCAGAAATTTGTTTCCATGTTTCTTTTTTGGCGATGAAAATTTGTTTCCATGCTGTGTTCAATTTTTGTCTGAAATGAATGATTATACCAGTCAACGCGTTTAGATACTTGTTATCCATATTAGAAACCTTGGTAATTGGTGCATCAGCGGTAATCCAGAGAAGAACCCAGGCTTATCTGCTCTCGGTGAACAGCAAATTCAAAAACGAATTCAATTTTTTATTAAAAAAATTTAGGCATCCAAGATGCTTGGGTTCGTGGCCGTTCTTTTTTCTTTGCCACGAGCTCCTCGGATGTCATTTTACCGTGAAAATTTGCATGCACCTGAGCGTCTTGATTGATTAAAAAATTCAGGGTCCGTTTGGGAGCTCAGTTTTTTCGAAGTATTTTGAGAATACTTCAGTTTCTAAAAATACTAAAGTATTAAATACTTCAGGCTGTTTGGCCCCAACAAAAAATGCAGTTTTATATACTTCGGTATTGCTAGAAACTGCACTAATTTTGAAGTATGTAAAAAAGAGGTCCGGACCTCTTTTTCCTAAACTGAAGTATTTGTTGCCCGGGCATGTAAATACTTCAGTATCTGAATACTTCGATTTTAGAAAAACTTTGTTGCCAAACTAGGCCTCAGTTGTTTTGTTTTTTCTACTATTATTTTTGAATTTACTGTTCATGGACATGTGTAGATGAGACTCTTCTTCGAATCATTGTTCTCCATGCTTTTACTTTTGGCATAAATAAATGTCAAATTACACAACTTAATTCAATTCATCACAAGTTATGCGTGCTGCGAGAGACTCCCAGAACATAAAAAGGAGGACCGAACCGGGCCAGACCAGTGAACGGTCGGTTGGTCCACTGCAGAAAACCGGCGGACTTGCGTCCTGTACCGCATGAATCTAGGGAGATGGCTCCGGCACGAAGGAAGAGGGCCCGCGGCAATTGGTACCATCTTGATATTAATGTATTACCCTACGTAAAAAAGAACTACTAAAACATCAACATGTTCGGAGTCACACATTGTCATTTCAATAACCTTTGATTATCAAACATCATTAACATATTTCCAGTGTTGGGGTCGTCAAGGTATCACGTTACAAACACCTTGACCGTTGCAGTAGCAAATCAAACCATGGCCTTGAGGCATGTGCTCACAGATACCTGAAGGTACTCATCCCACTAGTCTAGGGCACAGAAGCATCCTAGTAGCAACCGTGCACTTCTGGAGACCAGAGAACTCAATGTGTCCGATGACATCCTCTTTAGCTTGAAGTAAGCATCGTAGGCACTGATGCCACTTCTTGAGCTTGCGTTCATTTTTCCCTTGAAGAGGAAAGGGTGATGCAACAAAGTAGAGATAACTATCTCCCTCAGTTAAGAACCAATGTATCAATCCAGTAGGAGGTACAAGCAAGTCCCCGATAGATGCACCTCCACAAACTAGCAAACACTTGCACACAACGCGAAAAAGGGGTTGTCAATCCCTTCACGGTCACTAGCAAGAGTGAGATCTGATGGAGATAAAAGGCAAAATAAAGTAAATATAGATAAATTGTAGTAAGGTGTTTTGGGTTTTTGGTTTTATAGATCTGAAAATATATGATAAGAAATAGACCCCGGGGGCCATAGTTTTCACTAGAGGGATAGATCCAATTAATATGGTAAAAAACATCTTTTTATCCTTAATGGCAACAATACAAATGCGTGCCTCGCTACCCCTACTGTCACTGGGTGAGGACACCGCAAGGTTGAACCCATCACAAAGCACCTCTCCCATTGCAAGAAAAAACAATCTAGTTGGCCAAACCAAATCGATAGATCAGAGAGAGATGCAAAGCTATCTTAATCATGTATAAAAGAGTTCAGAGAAGACTCAAATAATATTCATAAATAATCTGACCATCAATCCACAATTCATCGAATCTCAACAAACGCACCGCAAAAGAAGATTACCTCGAATAAATCTCCAAAAACGAGGAGAACATTGTATTGAAGATCAAAGAGAGAGAGAAGAAGCCATCTAGCTACTAGCTGTGGACCCGTAGATCTGTGGTAAACTACTCACACATCATCGGAAGGGCAACAAGGTTGGTATAGAGGCCCTCCATGATCAAATCCCCCTCTGACAGAGTGCCAGAAAAGGCCCCAAGATGGAATCTCACGAGAACAGAAGCTTACGGTGGCGAAAAAGTATTTTTGGTGTGCCCTCTGACGTAAGGGGAATATTTGGGTATTTATAGAGCCGGGATTAGGGTTAGGAGGTGTGCGAGGGCCCCACAAGCCTAAGGCGCCCCCGGGGCACGCCCTGAGGGCTTGTGGCTCCCTCGTGGGTCTTCTGGTCTCTTCCCGAAGCTTCATGGTTGTCTTCTGGTCCAAGAAAAATCCTCAAAAAGTTTCGTTCTGTTTGAACTCCGTTTGGTATTGATTTCTGTAGAAGACAAAAACAAGGAAAAAACAGCAACTGGCACTGGGCACTGGGCACTAGGTTAATAGGTTAGTCCCAGAAAATGATATAAAATATCATATTAATGCATATACAACATCCAAGATAGATAATATAATAGCATGGAACAATAAAAAATTATAGATATGTTGGAGACGTATGAAGCATCCCAAGCTTAATTCATGCTCGTCCTCGGGTAGGTAAATGGCAAAAACAGAATTTTTTATGTGGAATGCTACCTAACATATAATTCAATGTAATTTTTCTTATTGTAGCATGAAAATTCGTATCCATAAGATTCAAAACAAAAATTTAATATTGACATAAAACAATAATACTTCAAGCGTACTAATAAAGCAACCATGTATTCTCAAAATATCATGGCTGAAGAAAGTTATCCCTGCAAAATCATATAATCTTGTCATGCTCTATCTTCATCAAACATTCTTTTTTTTCTTCAGTTGCAATGGAATACCGTCCTCCTAATGGTTTCATGAGCTTCCTTTAGGTCCAAAATCATCCCAACATCACCTTCCAGCCCCTCAACAACTTGGTTTTCAATATCTGATGTTCTGCACATAGCAGCCGCCGCCATCATCCAGGTACCACCCTCTTCCATCAATGTCTGATCCCAGGACCTCAACTCCATCGAACAAGCGAAAACGAGTCACAGTCGATGTGGAAGCATATGATGAAAATAGGCTGAGGTTGTACTATACAAAATATGAGGATATCAGATTGGTAAGCCCCCCAAATCCTCTTATTCTTGTCAAGTAGACATCAAACATAACTCATGTTTTGCTACCTAAGAATTTATCTTGGCTAGTTCTCCTAGTTTTATACTCTTGGACATGCATCTTGTCTTTTGTTTAGTCAAATTTAACAGTATGCTTACTTCCTTTTGTGCAGGTGAGTGCTTGGTTGTGCAACTCTGTGAATCCAATCGATGGGAATGCAAAGAAGGGAGAATACTACTTGAAGGAGGTTGCTGATACATACAACAACACAACCGAGAGTGATCGACATAGGGACGTGAAGCACCTCAAGAACCATTGATACAAAACAACAAAGAAGGTAACCTCTTTCAATGGCTGCTATAACAAGACGGGAAACACCTATGCGAGTGGCCACTGTGATAAACAATTTATGCAACAAGTTGTAGACCTGCACCACAGCCGCAATGGACACACCAGTTCATGTATGTGCATTGGTGCGAAGCTGTGAAAGACATCCAAAAGTGGAAGATTCATGTATACACAGAAGGGGATGGAACAATGAGGTCAGCACCAATACCAACTGAGACTGCTCAGCGTCCCCCAGGAACAAAGAGGGAGAAGAAAGCTACATGAAAGGATAAGGAAGCCCATACTGAAAGATCGTGGATGTCGCCTAGAGGGGGGGGGGGTGAATAGGCGCTTTAAACTAACTAGCACAAACGCCCGTGCGTTGCATCGGGTGAAAAAAAAACCCACACTTCCCTAACCCAATTGCTCAAGACCCCCTCTCATTCCACGACACAACGCCAGGCATGATGGGATGAATAAACTCTTTGAAATCGGCTGCCATGAAAATATATATTGTAGAAAAAATATGCATGTATTTCGGTTTTCAGTTCATTTGTATTCGCCCCACAGGTATGTCACAAAAGCTTTAGTTGGTGCGGTGGCTAGCTTATCGGGTGAATAAAGTGGAGGTCCACAGTTTGAATCCCAGGTGGCTCGCTTTTTTCTTTTTATGCATTTGTCGCCCGACCTCTCGCGCGAGGTCAATCCAAATGGGCCGGCCCAGTCGCTCGATTCCTATGCGAACGGACGTCTTTTTGACGCAGAATGCGTCAAAAGCAAATCCTATTTGGCGCTACAGGCGCCCGTTAACGTGTATTCTGCAAACGGGCACCTGCAGCACCCCGTATTGGGCCGGCCCGTTACTGCGTACTCTATTCCGCAAGAAAGAAGGGAGCCGTCGTTGCGACTCGAACCACAGACCTGTTGGATTGATGTTCGATAGTATAACCACCACGACACACAATATGATCTGATAATATTCAACTCTTTCTTTTTATGCATTTGTCACCCGACCTCTGCGCGAGGTCAATCCAAATTGGTCGGCCCAGTCGCGCGATTCCTATGCGAACAGACGTCTTTTTGACGCAGAATGCGTCAAAGGCAAATCCTATTTGGCGCTGCAGGCGCCTGTTAACGTGTATTCTGCAAACGGGCGCCTGCAGCACCCCGTACTGGGCCGGCCCGTTACTGCATACTCTATTCCGCAAAAAAGAAGGGAGCCGTCGTTGCAACTCGAACCACAGACCTGCCGGATAGATGTTCGATAGTATAACCACCACGAGACACAATACGATCTGATAATATTCAACTCTTGCTTTGCTTTATTCGTTTCTTTTCTTTTTTCCTTTTTTCTTTTCTTTTTTGCATTTTTTGTTTCTTCTTCTTCCTGGTTTCTTTCCCTCACTGACTTCGTTTTTTTCTTAAATACGTGAACATTCTCAAATTCAATGATTTTTCTAAAATTGATGAACTTTTTTTTTCAAATCTATGAACTTTTAATAATTTTTGTGAACTACTTTTAAAAATTGATTATTTTGTTTCAAAATCGATGAACTTTTTTCAAATTCGATGAACCCTTTTCAAAATCTTTGAACTTTTTTCAAATTTAATGAACTTTTTTTCAAATTGGATGAACTTTTTTTGCAAATTGATGAACTTTTTTTCAAATTTTTGATGAACATTTTTTAATTTTTTGTGAACTACTTTCTTAAGTTGATGAACTTTTTTCAAATTGGTGAACTTTTTTTTTCAAATTTTTGATGAACTTTTTTAAATTTTTTGTGAACTATTTTTGTAAATTGACGAACTTTGTTTTTAAAATCATTGGGCTTCTCTTGAATAGGGCGATGTTTTTATGCATGTTCATGAACTTTTTCTGAAATTTGTGAGGTTTCATTTTTCTTTAAAAAAATCATATGTTCTCTCAAAAAAAAATGGGCCAGCCCTAGTGGTTAGCTGAACACACGTAGGTAGAGCAGGTAGCGAGTTCTTTATATGGGTACAATATGCGAAGTATTGGATAGTGTTGTTTTCGTATCCTACAACACACAGTGGCCTTTGGCGCGGTGGTTGTTGTGCGGGGAGAAGCAAGTTTAACAAAACCATGTGGGTTCGAATCCCAGCTCTAGCGTATATTTTCCATGGTTAATTTTCCTTTTCACTTTTACTTTTAGAAGTAGCTGCTGGGCCGGCCCGTTAGGCTGCGCGCGCGAGCGCCAAAAGGGCTAACCGACGCTTAATGTGCCGAGTAGGAGCTCCCTGCGTCAAATACGTGCTCGCGTGATTCCCTGAATTAGTACCACCTTGCTTATATATTTTAAATTCAAACTGAAAGCGTAAATTCATAGAAAGAAAGCGTATTGTGACGGTGAACCCGAAGACCCAATCCGTGCTTTATTATTAGGGAGAGATTACGGTTTAGGCTAGAACAAATGCGGAATAAACCTAGCGGTTAATTTGTCAAGCACAAAACCTACAACAACTAGGCTCACCTATGTGCACCAATAACTTATGCTAAGCAAGATAAACTACTAGGTGATAGCAAGATATATGATAACAAACAATATGGCTATCACAAAGTAAAGTGCATAAGTAAAGAGCTCGGGTAAGAGATAACCGAGGCACGCGGAGACGATGATGTATCCCGAAGTTCACACCCTTGCAGATGCTAATCTTCGTTTGGAGCGGTGTGGAGGCACAATGCTCCCCAAGAAGCCACTAGGGCCACCGTAATCTCCTCACGCCCTCGCACAATGCAAGATGCCGTGATTCTACTAAGGGACCATTGAGGGCGGTCACCGAACCCGTACAAATGGCAACCCTTGGGGGCGGTCACCGAACCCGTACACTTTGGCAACCCTTGGGGGCGGTCACCGGTACCCGTCAAATTGCTCGGGGCGATCTCCACAACCTAATTGGAGACCCCGACGCTTGCCCGGAGCTTTACACCACAATGATTGAGCTCTGAACAACACCAACCGTTTAGGGCGCCAAGGCACCCAAGAGGAACAAGCTCTAGGGTGCCCAAACACCCAAGAGTAATAAGCTTCTCAAACTTCACTTCCACGTATCACCGTGGAGAACTTAAACCGATGCACCAAATACAATGGCAAGGGCACACAGAGTGCCCAAGTCCTTCTCTCTCAAATCCCACTGAAGCAACTAATGCTAGGGAGGAAAATGAGAGGAAGAACAAGAAGGAGAACACCAAGAACTCCAAGATCTAGATCCAAGGGGTTTCCCTCACAAAGAGGAGAAAGTGATTGGTGTAAACATGGATCTAGATCTCTTCTCTCTTTTCCCTTAAGAACTAGCAAGAATCATTGGAGGGATTGAGAGTTAGAAATCTCGAAGAAGGTCAACAATGGGGGAAGAACACGAGCTCAAAGGATAAAGTTCATTGGGGAAGAAGACCCCCTTTTATAGGTGGGGAAAAATCCAACCGTTATGCTCACAGCCCGCACAGAGCGGTACTACCGCTCCAAGGAGCGGTACTACCGCTAGGGCGGAAGTACCCCTTTGAAAAACAACAGCGAGGAGGCAAAAGGCCAGAAGAACCGCCGGAGCGGTACTACCGCTCGTCCTCACGGTACTACCGCTCGACCTCACGGTACTACCGCAAATGGTAGCGGTACTACTGCTTGCGAGCGGTACTAAAAAAATACATCCGGGCCTACCACCGCAAGACTTGGGACGAGTTTTTGGTCCGGAGCGGTACTACCGCTGTAGGAGCCACGTAGTACTGCTCTGGAGCGGTAGTAAAAAATTACATCTGCTCCAATTCGCGGTAGTACCGCTGCAGCCTTTTCAGAACACCAAAACTGCCACAACTTTTGCAAACGGACTCCGAATTCGATGAAACCAAGTTTGTTGGAAAGCTAGCAACAAGGGCTAACACAATCTTCAAAGAAATATCAATAAGAAGAAAATTAGAAAAGGCCCATAAGAAAATGGTGAGGACCCTTCCTCGGATAAGACCGGTAAACCTACAACACCGTAAACATCATAGAAGACGCATGCGAACTCCGTTTTCGATGAACTCAAGCTTGTCATCAAGATGACCATAAGCTCTAAGACTCACAAAGAGAACCAAACAAGAACCAAGAAACATGATGCAAGGATGCAATGGTTTGAGCTCTCGACGAACGATACGATCAAGCTACTCACTTGAGAGCCCCCCTTGATAGTACGGCTATCGATCCTATAACCCGGTTTCCCAACTACCACCATGAGACCGGTAAAATAGAAAACCTATCAAGGGCAAACCTTTGCCTTGCACATGATCCACTTGAGTTAGATGATGACGATCTTGTCCTCCTCAAGATGGACCACCTTTCTTGATTGCGTTGGGTCGATGAAGACTAGATGATTGCTCCCCCATACTCCACTATGGGTGAGCCACTCTTCGGCACATCTTCACGAGTCCATTGACACCACAATGGATGGCAAGCTTCAAGCACTTGATCTCTTCGTGATTCTCCACTTGAAATTGCACACGACAATCTTGATGACGATCACCACTTGATGTCATCCTTCCCATGGGTTGTATGATATCATCCTCTTAACGCAAGCCCATGGACATGTACCTAACCCCACATAGACTCTCACATAGACCATGGGTTAGTACACAAAGTGCAATGGACAATGCTTACCATACCATGGGATCACTTGATCCCTCTCGGTACATCTTCTACTCTTTGTGAGTTGATCAACTTGATTCACTCTTGACTTAGTCTTGATCAACCTTGAATCTTTCCAACTCTCTTCGTTTGGATGATGTCTTGAAGGTAAACATGAATGATCACACAATCTTCTTCTTCAAGACATGCTTGCAATAAGCTCAACTCTCAAATGACCAATCTTTGGATAATTCCTTGAATAGCACCTTGGTCGACACAAACTCTCCTTGAAACCAACACATGTACTCCAAGAAAAGCCTATGGACAAAACCTTCAAATATAACTCAAGGAAACCATTAGTCCATAGAGATTGTCATCAATTACCAAAACCAAACATGGGGGCACCGCATGTTCTTTCACATACTGAGATGAATAACATGAATGAACAGATTGAGGCCTTCTACAAGCACAATCTGGCACTAAGGTGCACACAAATGAGATGGTGAAATTATAGATTCGTCTATCTACTCAGAAGGTAGAAGCTAACCGACTTGCATATGAGGCAGCAAAGGAGAGGACATTGGCGAAGTTAGTTGTGGAAAGAACCAAGTTGTTTGACAATTTCACAGAGATGTTGAGTGCCGACACTACAACAATGAAGCCATGGGCAAAGGAGATCCATGTGAGGGCTGCCACAAGATTGAAAGATCAACTTTTCAATGAGGGATAGAAGGTATGTAGTTCAACTTGTTCGTCTCTCTTTTGTTTAGATGGGTTAATCCACTCCATATATTGATGATATGAATTAGATGGGTCAATTTATTAGGCAAAAATGACATGTTCTTATTATACTGTTAGGAATGTTTGTGTAGAGATAAACAAGTTGTTGAGAAAGAAAAAGTAAGCTGATGGCATCAAAGAGTATCGCTTCTGTTGGCTGATTGTGGCACACACTAGTAGCTTCATTTTCATTTATCTATGTGGATGGCTGGGGCCACACCTTGGTGCTGCCTTCATTGTACATGCCCTAAGAGTAAAAACCTACACATTTGCCGACATGGCTTGTGGTCACTTGTTTTTTGAGACGAAGATCACACGTGCCTTGTGCAAACTAACCAACCGGCTACTGCAGCAGGTGCATACATGACATCAGGGTGGCAGTTTCTACCACGATTTTGCTTTGTGGCCTTCCCTTCTTTTCGAATAGATTTCTTCCTTTTGGCGCACTTCATAGCTTTTGTCCAATAGCCCAGCGCCTCTGGTCCGGTGTGATTTGCTAGCAGCAACACTGCCTCGATGGAATTTTATTTAACCTCAATCCCCAACAACCACTGCTGTTGCATGTCACTAATGCCACAATGCCAGCTTTTATATCAGTGGAGAAAAACAGTAGGAATACAACTTGCACATCACCTAAAATTAATATTAATAATTATTAAATGGTACTACACCCGATGGGCACCCGATATGGTCGGGTTACCCAATGGGTACGGGTGTGGGCGTAGGATGGACCCAATTGTGTAATTGGGCATGGGTCTGGTAGAGGTCGACCCGGCTAAACCTGACCCGACTGCCAGGTTGATCCAGATCCAGTCGTGCATGCATCACTCGGTGCATGGTTGAAAAAACATGAAAGGAGGAAAAGGAGGGCATTGTTGTATGGGGCTCGGCCCCAGCATAACCCAGAAAAGCAAGGCGGCACGGGAGCATCCGACCCACCGATCCAAGCCCGGGTAGCACATGAAAATATAATCGAAAAAACTATTTGTTTGTGCAGTCCAGGGTATTGAGCATTTTGTGTGTGCTTTAATTCTTGGTGGCATGTTTTCACAACCATAGCCGGTACAAGGTTCGCCCCACCTTAAAAATATTGCGCCCTCCGCCACTACTTGTGGTCCTTTGTGTTTTGAGATGAAGGTCACACGTGCCTTGTGCAACCAACCAACCAGCTGTTGCAGCAGGTGTAGACAGGAGATCACAGGTGGCAGTTTCTACCACGATTTTGCTTTGTGGCCTCCCTTCTCTTTCGAACGGATTTCTTCCTTCCGACCCACTTCACGGGTTTTGTCCAATAGCCCAGCGCCTCTGGTCCGGTGTGATTCGCTAGCAGCAACACCGCCTGGATGGAATTGTACTTAACCTAAGTCCCCAACAACCACAGCTGTTGCATGTCACCAATGCCATAATGACATCTTTTTATATCGGTGATGAAAAACAGTAGGAATGCAATGCCATCTTTTATATCGATGGATCGATTCGACTGGTATTAAATTTCATGTGACAAATTCAATATACAAGCTAAAATTCAGTACATCATTGGCCAGAAGATTTACAAAAAATGACTGCATGTTCTCAACTAAAACCTGCTGGTGGGCAGTACCTGATCATAAGAAAGCAATCTTCTCTTTTCAAATTCAAATTGAATGGCATGTTCACAGCACTACAAGGCCCCAGCTGATGATGATGAAATCAGAGGCTGTAAAAAAGGCATCTGCATAGTACTGTACACAAGGAAACAGAAACTCCAAAAAGACTGAAACTTTTTCTTTTGGAAAGAGAAAAAATACAGCTGCCCTTTCGCTCACGTACCCCCGCCTCCGTCCCCCGCAAGATTGCGGTTTTGCAAATAGTGCCATCGATCTCTCCTCTCCTCGTCGCCTCGAACTCCCCCTAAACCCCAACCGATCGAACCCCTCCGCCTCCGTCCCCGTCCCGTCCATGGCCTACTTCTGCACGCTCTCCGGCGAGGACCTCTCCCTCTCCCTCCCAACAAGGGGCGGCGAGAGGGCGCGCGCGCTGGCGGGTCACATGGCGTCTGCTCTGGCGCCGGAGGAGGGCGCGGGCGCCAAGAACGTCGACGAGGGGCTCGGGAGCGCCGTGGGGCGCCCGTCGAGGCACCGGGTCTTGCGCTCGGACGCGGCGGAGGTGCTTCAGGAGGGGGGATGCGACCGGCGGACCAAGACCAAGAAGCGGGCGGCGCGTGCGGCGAAGGGGGAGGGGCGCGCTCGGTACGGCTGCGCGTTCGAGGAGGAGGAGGAGGGGATCGCGGCGCCGAATCGGCTGGTGTGGTCCAAGGTGAAGGGCTACCCGTGGTGGCCGGCCCAGGTGCTCGACCCGGCGGACGCGTCGGCGCTCGCGCTGGCGGAGCGCCGGAAGGACGGGGCCGTCCTCGTCGCCAACTTCTGGCAGAAGACGTTCGCGTGGGTGTCCGGCGCCGCGGCGCTCTGCCCGTTCCGCGACGGGTTCCGGCGCTTCGCCGCCGTCGACCGCGCCCACGTCCAGCTCTGGGGCGCCCGCGCCACCATGTCCCCGTTCGCCTCCGCCCTGGACACCGCGCTCGGCGAGGTCGCGCGCCGCGTGGAAGCCGGCCTGTCGTGCGGCTGCGCCATCGGCTACCGCGTCTCCAAGAAGCAGGTGATCGACAACCCCGGCGTCCGTGAGGGCGCGCAGGGCGCGGTGGTGGATGCCGCCTTCACCAGGGACGCGTTCCGCGGCGAGGCGTTCGTCGAGTACGTCTCCGCGCTTGCCGTCGCGCCGCTGGCCGGAGCCGACAGGCTCGAGCTCACCGTCGCCATGGCGCAGCTCACGGCCTTCACCCGGTGGAGGGGCACCCGAGGCCTCCCCGTGTACACGGCTTGCCATGGCATCGACGGCATTGCCGACGGTGTCAGGGAGGGCACGCCGGCACGCCGTGTCACTAAGAGGGGAAGGCCAAAGGGCGACAATGCCGCCGAGCACAAACGGAAGATGTCAAGGTACTGCACCTGCGACGGCAGCGCAAGCGAGAGCGCGGAAGATCCCTTGGAGATGGAGGAGAAGTATGAGCCCAGGCCACAGCCCGCGTCTCACCAGACGACCACGAAGATGGGGAGGCTCATGAGCCAGGCCGCACACCGGATGTCGCTGTCGCCGGTGAGCCACAAAGCCGATCTTCAGGCGAATGCAGCTGCAGGTGTGACGATGGCAAAGTGCACCGGGGCTGCTGCTGCTCCTTCAGTGAAGCCGCAGAATGGTGGCCTCAACAAGGATGAGCCTTTGCTGACCGGGCTGTCGCTGAACTTCACCGGCCCGGACACCGTCCCTCCGGCGAGTGACCTCGTCAAGATCTTCAGCAAGTTTGGGCCTGTGGTGGAAGCCAGGCCAGAAGGTTTGACGGTCTCCATGGTGATCTTCAAGAGGAAATTGGATGCCGAGGCGGCGTTTTCAAGCACCCCGAAGATCCGTGCCCTGGACCCAAATCTGGTCAGCTACCGCCTCGCCTACGCGCTGCCGGCTCCTACGCCGGTTGATTCTCCACAGAGCCCAATGAACACCGATGAAATGGATCACCTATTTGTTGATGATGATGAAGCTCTTCAGTAGCCTGACTACTATGGGTTTTGTTTTGGGGGATCACTCAGGTTTCTGCTGCTCATCCTGGCAATGTTTCTTTTTTGTCTGATCAATGACATTGCAGCACTTGCTGTTCCTACGTTACTAACTATCAATGTTGTTTTTGCTCTTGCAGGTTATTTTGGATAGGAGGAGGCAATGAAAGAGATTACATGTTCAAATCAAGCAAGCAAGCAAGTTTTGAAGTATCTATGATAGACTGTAGCAGGGAAAAGTTCAGGAACTATATATTGTCAGTTATGTTGTATCCATGTGGACTGGTAGCTTCCAGCAGTTGAACCTTTTTTGCTTGTCTTCTACAAAGTGTTGTTTGATGACTATGTTAGTGAGTTTTATCTTTTAGGTGCAAAGACATCTAAATTGATGATGCTTTTTATCTATCTATATATCTGGATTTTGGATTCATTCTGACGTGTCCCCTTGATTGGTGCTGTATTATCTGCATTGCAAAGCTGGTTAAAGACCATGAATGATGTGCTCAATTTTCATTTTGGAAATGATTTTACCAGTCCATGTCTATAGACTTGTCCCCACACAGAAAAAAAGACTTGCTATGCAATTAAAGAGTTTACATGTTCAAATCATGCAAGCAAGTTTTTAAGTACTGCTACATGATAGCCTGTAGCAGGAAAAAGTTCAGGAACCAGTCAGTTATGTTATGTGGAGTATGTATCTATCTATAGTTTTGATTTTGGAATTGTTCGAGCTACAAAATGTGCAGCAGAAAGTTGCTTTGATTTGTGTGTTCATGCCGCGTCCAGTTTCCCATCTGAAATGATTATAGCAGTCCATGTGTATGCAGACTTGTCATGAAGTTTGGTAATTTGCATACTCTTTACTTTTAAACAAATGTGACATTACAAACCTGAATTGTATGTTTCATATTCAGTTCATCGCAAATTTCACAAGCCAAGGAGGCCTGATGGGCAGTTTTTGCATCTCCAATTTGCTAACTCTGTACAGAAATAGAAGAGCTACATTTCACACGGCGCCCGATTCCATGTAGTGTCAGACATAGCTTACGATCATTGCTTTGATCATGCCACTAGGCATTTGATTAGGGCATCTCTTCGATATGGATACAGTAACAATCATAGCACGTCAAGATCCGATTGGTCATGAACATCATAAGATGCTGCTCTTCGCGCTCTTATATTTCTTTACGGAGGGAGTAACAATGTAACGAACAAGTGTAGGGCTGTTGCTGCAGGATTAATCAATTCAGCAAGAAGTAATCATTTGCAACCGAACAGCATCAATACATTCTCAACTTGGAGGTGTCAAGATATCACGTTACATACATTGACTCGAAAGAATCAAAGTGGGCTGTACAACATTGATCTAACTGGAGGGGAGAAAATTGGAGTTGCACATTCAGCGCGACCGATCCCCAGCCAGAAACATCAACAGATCAGAAGAAGAGAAAACAATGCTCTACCCTATCTAGTATGTACATTGCTCCTACCCCTTCTGACCCTTGTCATGACAAGTGGAAGGAGCCTAAACCCTCGGCCAGAGCGTATTTGAGTTTTGCTTTCATGATCTCCTGCGATGATCCAGAAACACAGAGGGTGAGAAATCTTCCCGGCTTTGCATGCTTGTAGAATGAAGTATTAATAACTATGTATGCATGGGTGGGTCTCTTTTCATGGTACCTTCGAGGAGTAAGGAGGAAGCTTGATGAAGTGCCGGCAAGTGTTGACGCTTGGCAACTCGTTGTCGACGTTGCCATCACATTGCTGTTGAACATAATGAATGTCGTTCAGAACAGTTTCATCGGAACCTCAGACTTTTGCCATATTAGAGTATAGTTTCTTATGAGAAACAGAATTGCGAACCTTTCGCACGACGGTGAGCTTTGGATCGAGCGAAGCTAGGCCACCAAGTGGGAGCTGAGGAGCACCAGTGGTGAATTGGAGGAATGCCCGCTGGTCCTCTCTTTCAAACTCCCGCAAGATCTCCAGGAACTGCACCAATGGATTATTGAGTATTAGCATTTCAGTTCTATATTATTAGCTGTTCAGAAGACAAATACTCCCCCCCTATAAAAATATAAGACGTTTTTGCAGTTCAAATTGAACAGCAAAAACGCCTTATATTTTGGTACAGAGGTAGTATTTGAGAAGCTTGTGTCTACGTTCTACTTACACTTTTTATTGGTGGACTGCTAGCATCGTAGCCATGCTCGAATTCGATGTGATCTTCAAGTTTGCTTGACTGCAAGAAGCATACCAAGTCAAACCATTAAGCAAAAACACTTTGTAGCAATGAAGATAAGAAACAATGGGGTGCTTACAGCCCAAGAATCTTGTTCACCACAAAGTATGCGCTCCATCTCTTCCTCGTCGAACAATCTAAGGGTCTTCAGAGCAAAGACCTGCAAGTTGTCAAAACAGGTCAGTACTTGTCCACTTCAGAAAAGAAGATAAAATATATTTGATCTAATTATTCAACAGAAAACTGACCTCGTTGACTGCAGACTTGAAAGCCTCGACCTGTTTCGCAATCCCACCCTTCAAGGTCGCATCAACTATCAAATTTACATACTCCTCCAGATTGTCTAGGGTCACCATCTTGTCTGAGCCTCCAGGAACAAGCTCATATTCAGAATTTCCAGGAAGAGTAAAGTCCAGGCACAAATCTTCCAGTCTCACATTTTTATATGACAAATCTGCGCTGGGATTGGATGTCTTCTCTGAAGATTTCTCCAAGAACTTCTTCCTTTTAACTAGTGCTTGAAACTCCATTACCGTTTTGCCCAGCTCAGGATCAAATGATGGAATGTCGTAGATATCTAGCTCCTAAAATCAAAAAAAGATCCATGATAAGAACATATAGGAGATGCAATTGAGCAAAGAAGAGGGAATGGATAAACAGTTATTCGATGATTGCTGAAGGAAGTACCTGGCCAAGCATGATCTTGTAGAATGCTTTTGAGAGCGGGATGTCCAGGATCCTTCCATCAAGAAGGGCTCTGGCTACAACATGTCCAAGAAGCTTGAACTTTTTTACTACGTCAGACAATTCGATCCCCCGTGTTGAAGTGCCTACTGAGGACCATGGCTGTGGAAACAGCCCAAAGCCAGAACGAACGAATCCATTTTCTCCTGCTTTTCTAGCATTATCGCCTCTCCACATCCCAATCCCGAGCCTCTGAAGTTCATGACTAACAGTACTGTAAAATTCAAAGGTTGGGCCTCGCCCAGTCCCAACCTCTCCTTGAAATACCACCTCAATGGTTTTGGTGCTTGACCCATGTTTGATCATCATAGAGGCAGCACTTTCAAGTATGTTATCTCGTGTTACTTTGTGCTTCTTCATCTTTTTACTTGCCTCATTTGGAGCATCACTTTCCTCTTCCTCGTCTGGTGAAGCACTTGCCTCATCTGGAGTACTTGAACCATCCGGAGCACTTGCCTCATCTCCCATGAATGAGCGATGCACTGTCAGGCAAAAGTACTTCCACCGTGCACTGAAGGACAATAAGAAGGGGCAAGTTTCCACCAGATAGACACACCACGAGGGTACCAGCCCATCCTCAAACAAGCCCTCTTGCATTTGCATCTCCAGCTTATTCGTCAGAAGGCTACTCATGAACTGATGCTGTGGAATCGGAGAGATTGTCACCTTAAGGTCATCCAAACTCCGGAGGTGGCCTTCAGCAAATTTGCATATCTGCTGATCCATTGACAGCTGATATGAAAAACGATTAAGCCCTTCAAGAACTTTCAGCGTTAATAACAAGTTGTAGGATGGATCAGATTCATCCACATCACCAGGAAGCTTCCCAAGGAATAGAGTACAGAAAAATGGGTCCTTTACCAATGACTGTTCAAGTTTTTCCTGCATGGCGAATAGCTGAGTATTACAGGAACTCGGAGAAGAGACGTTCTCACATTTGTTTCTGTTATATGATATTCTGTGCTCTTCATCCCAAAAAGACGAGTCAATCATAATATCAGATTGTCCTGCATTCATTAAACGCACAAGTGACTCAAAAATTGTTGCAGATGGCTGGAGTTTTGTGCCTTTGTAAGAGAACATCAATCTTGAGGATCCCTGCGCATTCCCTTTGGAAACCTCAGGCCAAAGGACTGCTTCAATGTCACCTGGCTTTGAAGAAAGACTAACTGGGAGAACACCACCATAACTGCGCAATTCCTTCTCCCTGCGCGCCTTTACAAATTTTATATCCAGTAATTCTGATTCCTGGGTTGTTGAATGCCTCAGAGGAATCATCGTGCTCTCACGGGTACGCTGTCCATGATCAGATAGTATTACAGGAAAACTGTCGTAAGACATGTGCAGAGCATCTAGCAGCTTATCCACCAAAATCTCAAGGGGCTTCACGGAGCTTCCATTGGACACCTTAAGAGCCAAATGGGTGAACTTCTGCAATCGATGTTGCACTTCCTTAAGCTGCTCTGCTAAGTCCTGGCAATTATTGAGGTTTGACTTCAAATATGCCCCATTGGAGAGATAATCTACTAAATACTTGGTTGATCCGCTCTTTGCAAACGTAAAAGTAGAGGTACTTGGAAGTTCATCTGATAAAAATTTCCTCGAAATATCAGACAACTCTTTGCAGAGATCCAGATCCTGGGTGGGGACTGTCAAGGCATGCCGATTCAGCCTAGCAAAAAAATCTTTAACAAATTTAAGAACACATCCAAACCTATGTGGAGATTTGTTATTTGCTTTCACCACAACAAAGCTTTTCTTGATCTCTTCTGCTAGATTCAAGATAGCATTGTTCTCAATCTTGCATCCATCTGTCGAGGAAGAATCCAAGTCCAATTCAAAGCACAAACACCATTCTTGCGTATTGTTTTTCTTTTTCAACTTCTGACTGGAGTTTCTATTTTTTTCTTGTGCTTGTATGGTCTCAATTGCATGCTTTACACCCTCCTTGGTAAAACTCTCGAAGAAAAACTGATGGTGCTTTTTCAGGAGGGTCTTTGAAACTTCGAGCGTTTGGAACACGATATGGCGGTTCTTCCGGGCCAACAGACAAGTAAGAAAGCTGATACAAGAATAAAAAAAAGCATGACCAACATGCGAGATTGAAATACAATAAATGTCATGTTTCAGACTTATCCAAAATCTTTTCAAAGACGACAATTGTGGCAAAAATTTACCTTGAGAGATTTGCAGTCTTCTGCAACTCCACCAGGAAAGTAGGTGTGCTTAACTCAACAATGTTGCCGATGACAACAATGCACCTGTAGCAAACCGATGATAGCGCACCACATTTCGCAACCTACGTTTGGAGTGCAGAAATATGTATGTAAAGGGACAGTTCTAGTGCCAGTTCCTTTCCTTAGGATACTGAAATTTATGTCAAATTGTCAAGGGACTGGTACCTGTGTTATAAGGGTCACAATGCTAGCAAGCTGGTCAATGTGTGCATTTTGCTCTGTGGTGGCATTCTCCTGCCCAGATGCTCCAAGAGGCCGCATAAGCTGGTAGATGAATTCCACAAGCATCTCCAACTGATGTTTGGAAATCAGTAGTGTCAATGATATGGATTTGCATGGCAACAAAATCCGGCACACCCAGGAAATACAACGAGGACAAGTATAGTACCTTATCGCTGCCACTGTGCGAGCGACTGTAGTAAGTAATCATCTGCTTGAGCAAATCGCAGACACCAAGGTCGAAAAGGGAGTTCACAGCCTTCTCTGAGGCGGAGGCAATGTGTTTGAGCAGCCCAAGGATGCCCTGCCACACACGCCGATTCATCAATGAGTCCTCGCTCGCGAAAGATGTGACAAGAACGGTGGTAAAACAAAATGCAAAGCTGGTGGTGACTGAGGAGACTGATCATGGCACATACAGGTAAAGTGTCGTCGCCGAGGGTCTTCCAGCCGTCCTTGTCCAGCAGCCCCATGGCCGTGTCGATCACCTTGGACTCGCAGAGCCTGTCCATGTGCTCGGCCTTGCCGCGAGCATCGGCAGCGAGCATTCCCAGGCAAGAGAGCGCCGACTCCAGTATCTGGCATCCACAGAGACCGATCATACATCAGAACAGCTGCTTCTAAAATCAGGGAGACAAAAGAGTGACAGGTCACAGGTAACAAGCCGAGTACCGAGTTGTCGGCGGACTGCAGGAGGTTGCAGAGCGCCGGCGCGGCCTCCATGGCCTTGGGCACGTCCGCGTCGTCGCATTCCTGGACGAGCTCGGCGACGATCTTGAGCGCCACTTTCTGTCGGCATTCCCGCAAACAGGTGGTGAGCAGAGGCACGGCGGGTATTTCTTTAACAACAGGGGCGGCACAAGCCACGAAGATTTGCGGTAAGGGAGGCTGACCTGTTTGCTGGCTGATAAGAAGTCGAACAAGTGCAGCGCGGCGGCGGCGACGGCGAGGCGGAGGCACTGGTCCGGGCATTCCTCGGATATCTTGTCCAGAGCTCGGAGGCACTGCCGCCGAGACAGAAGAAGCCAGCCGGAGTGAGTAGCAGTAATAATCCCACGACCAGATAATAAACAAATAAATGCCGCATATGTTCCGATTATTTTCTTTTGCAGTAGAACATTAATTACAGTAAATTTTGTGATACTAGTAGTAAATTTTTGATTTGCTAGCCATGTAATAAGTGAACAAGAACGTCGATCTATCCGTGCGCCGCACGTCAAAATTGGATTTAATTAGAACAATGGTGCCAGTTAAGGAAATCTATGATTCGATGTAGGGTTTAAGCCAGCGGTTTAAGATCATCGTCGTCGGTAATTAATAATCAGTGAGCTGCCGGCGCGCGCGGGACGCACGTACCTCCTCGGCGAGCTCGATGTTGTCGGCGGCGAGGAGGCGGTCGCGGAGCGCCTCGACGGCGCCGTGCTGGGCGAAGGTGGGGGCCCACTGCGGCAGGATGTCGACGGCCTCGGCGATGGCCCGCGCGGCGAAGACGGGCAGGTCGCCCTGGTCGACGGCGCCGGGGGCGGCGGCGGCGAGGAAGCCGGGGAGGCGGGCCGCGAAGTAGGCGACGTCGACGATGCCGAGGAGCACGTCCGGGTCGGTGAGCGCGAGCGTGTCGCAGAGCGTGGCCAGCGCCGCCGCGTGCGCGTCCGCGCAAGCGGCCTCGTCGGTCAGCGCCGCCTGCACGTAGAGGAGGATCTCCGCCATCGGTCGTGCGCGTGCGTGACTGACTCGCCGCCGGCCTGCGGCAGCGAGAGAGGTTTGGCGAGGTCGGGTTCTGCGGAGGGTTTCGATCGGCGCTGCTGCTGCGGGGGCGAGGGAGGCCTAGTAGGAATTTTATGCGTGGCGGCGTGGGCGTCACGGATATACCCAGGGGGCCCAGCTGGTTGCGGGGTCGGCCCGCCAGCTCGGTTAGGAGTCGGTGGACTCCCGCCTCGGTCCGAGTAGGCTCAGCATGCAGCAGCACGTACTGTACGTGCGATGCATGTTAGAGTTGTAGACGCATCGATCAAATCTCGCGCTATTTTCTGTGCCGTGTGGCCACAAGTTAATCAAAGCTCCTGTCATCTTTAAATTCACTTGTAAGAAGAACAATAAGTTAATCAAGCTCTTGGAGGTGTACAAGTGACGGAGTCTGGTCCAATTGCAATGTTTTTCTTGATGGCTTGGAAGAACTTCATCTTCCTAAAATCGTTACCATGAAGAAGATGTATATGAGAGATTTTGTTGTAATTCTTAGTTTTATTATTAGTAGCAAGTTATACTTTGTACTTCCTCCGTTCCGAATTACTTGTCTTAGATTTGTCTAGATACGAAGGTATCTAGTTTTTCTTCTGATGAACAACTAACTGGATGCAGTTGACCCGTCCTCCTCCTTCTCCAAGAAAGAAAGTTAGGGTTCGTGCCTCTCGCCGGCGCCGGCGCAGGTCCGCCTCGTCTTCGGTGGCCCTAGGGCCATGGAGACGCGGTGGATCCTGGCAAGGGCCGGCGGGAGGGCTCCGTTTTTAGTCGTTTTTTTTAATCTTGTTAGGGTTTGTGTCCTACTCAGGAAGGCGAGACGGTGGCGGCTCCCTGAAGATGGAATAAAGGTCTCCCCGCCTAGCCCCCGTTCCGGCGGTGCGTCTAGCATCGTTGGTGGGCGTGTGGAGGTGTGTCTCCGGCAGATCTATCTTTGGTGGATTTGCTCGGATCTCGTTGTTGTTCGTCTACGTTCGTGTGCCTTCGGTTTGGATCCTTCCGATCTACGTTATTTTTCATCGGCGGCGGTTACTGTTCTGGGGTGCTGGTCCTATGGGGCCTTAGCACGACGACTTCCCGACTGTCTACTACAACAAGTTGTGCCCGGCTCCGGCGATGGAGGGGCGATGACGGCGGCGCGCCTTCGGCTCGCTTCGGTGCTTGTAGTCGTCGCTAGGTGGTTTATGATTCTGGTTGTAATTTTTATTTCTGGTATTCGTTGTACTGCCATGATTGAAGATGAATAGATTGAAAGTTTTTCCGCAAAAAAAAAGAAAAAAAAAGATACACCCGTATTTAGACAAATCCAAGACAAGTAATTCGGAACGAAGGGAGTAGTTTCTTGCAATGTTCAAAAGATCGATCGACTCAAGGATTAATCGCTCAGTTTATTGCTACTCATTGGGTGGCCGGTTATTATGCCTTGTCTTCGCTATTAATTGTTTGGCCGATTTAACACTTTGACAAGTGAATTATCAGGGATCTAGCAATAAATTAGCCCGGACCCTGTCGCTAGAAACGACAAAATCAGGCCTCCCCGTTCAGTAGCCTCTCCCGCACAACACGCCTCCCCACTCGATAGGGGTTTGGGCACTTGCCCAACGCCGCCATGCTCCCGATTCACCCGCCGCTGCCACCTTGCTTGCCTCCGGCGGCCAGAGCTAGCCCCATCTGAGCTGCCCGCCCTCTAGATCTTTCCCTTGTCTTCCCCAAGAGCTCAATCACCAGTGCCCTATGCATATCCCCATCTCCCAGCTCCTACAGGACCAGGAGCAAGACACTGACGACTAGAGCAACTTGACGATGCCACTACTTCCTCTGGCGGCATGAGAGTCACGCTGCCCCTACCTCTAGCAACAAGATGCTGATGACTGGAGAAAGCTCAATATTTTTAGCTTTAATATCTAAAACATCATATTCACCCATAAGACCCCTTTTAATCTTCCTAATTTCTGCCCCCATGTTAATTCTGTTGGGGAACGTAGTAATTTCAAAAAAATTCCTACGCATCCACAGGATCATGGTGATGCATAGCAACGAGAGGGGAGAGTGTGTCCACGTACCCTCCTAGACCGAAAGCGGAAGCGTTAGCACAACGCGGTTGATGTAGTCGTACGTCGTCACGATCTGACCAATTCAAGTACCGAACACACGACACCTCCGAGTTCTGCACACGTTCAACTCGATGACGTCCCGCGAGCCCCGATGTAGCAAAGCTTTATAGGAGAGTTTCATCAGCACGGCGGCGTGGTGACGGTGATGATGATGCTATTGACGCAGGGCTTCGCCTAAGCATCGCTACGATATGATCGAGGTGGATTATGGTGGAGGGGGCACCGCACACGGCTTCGAACAATCAACTTGTATGTCTTTGGGTGCCCCCCCGCCCCCGTATATAAAGGAGCAAGGGGGGAGGCCGGCCAGCCTTGGTGCGCCCCAAGGAGAGGAGGGAGAGGGAAGGGGGAAGGAAAGAGAGGGAGAGGGAAAGAGGGGCCGCGCCCCCCTTCCCTAGTCCAATTTGGACTCCTCGTGGGAGGGGGCGCGCCACCTCCTGGGCTACTGCCCTCTCTCTCCCCTCAGGCCCACTAAGGCCCAATACTTCCTCGGGGGTTCCGGTAACCCTTCCGGCACTCCGGTTTTCTCCGAAACCATCCAGAACACTTCCGATGTCCGAATATAGCCGTCCAATATATCAATCTTTACGTCTCGACCATTTCGAGACTCCTCGTCATGTTCATGATCACATCCGGGACTCCGAACTACCTTCGGTACATCAAAACACTAAAACTCATAATACCGATCGTCACCGAACTTTAAGCGTGCGGACCCTACGGGTTCAAGAACAATGTAGACATGACCGAGACACGTCTCCGGTCAATAATGAATAGCGGAACCTGCATGCTCATGTTGGCTCCTACATATTCTACGAAGATCTTTATCGGTCAAAGATCAAACAGCATAACAACATACGTTGTTCCCTTTGTCATCGGTATGTTACTTGCCCGAGATTCGATCATCGGTATCTCAATACCTAGTTCAATATCGTTACCGGCAAGTCTCTTTACTCGTTCCGTAATACATCATTCCGCAACTAACTCATTAGTTATAATGCTTGCAAGGCTTATAGTGATGTGCATAGTGATGTGCATTACCGAGTGGGCCCAGAAATACCTCTCCGACAATCGGAGTGACAAATCCTAATCTCGAAATACGCCAACCCAACAAGTACCTTTGGAGACACCAATATTATGCCTTAGATCCAAATCTTTCCAATACTCCAAGTCCCACAAAGTGGATCTGCGGGTAAACAATAATCTCTCTTCTACCCTGCCACGCTTCCTTTTCCCGCTACCATTACCAGGATGGTTTCCTGGTGTAATATGCCTGACCTTCTCTAATTCCACTTGCAACTCATCGGCGGTGAGCCTCTTTGGCGCATCACGGTTTTCATGCTTTGCATTGAACACATGTCTTCGGTATTTTCTAGGATGCGGCTTGTCCTTGGCAAGGAAACAGCGGTGTCCAATGTAACAGATCTTACTAAGTATTGCGTATGACAGCGGATTCCTGTCACAATGAACACATGCATTGTAACCATGTGTCGTTCGCCCTGACATAGTGCCCAAAGCCGGATAATCATGGACGCACCAAATTATAACAGCACGCAGAAAGAAATCAGCTGGTGGGCTGCTATATAGGTCTCGAGTGAGAACACCCTTCCATAGTTGTTGAAGTTCCTCCACAAGAGGCTCCATGAACAAATCAAAATCCTTTCCAGGACTTTTTGGACCTGGGATGAGCAAGGCCATCATGTAGTTTGATTCTTCAGTGCAGACATTTGGAGGCATGTTGTAAGGGATAACAAGCACTGGCCACATGCTATATGTGGCGCTCTGGTGGCCATATGGGTTAAATCCATCTGAAGCTAAGCCAAGTCTAATGTTTCTCGGGTCAGCAACAAACTCTTTGTGTTTATCATTGAAGCTTTTCCACTCACTACCATGAGATGGATGGCTCATTACATTCTGATCTCTGTACTCCTGGTTCCTAGAATGCCACAGTACATCCTCTCTTATTTCAGCATCATGAAACAACCTCTGCAATCTTGGTGTAATTGGAAAATGTCTTAGAACATTATGAGGAATCCTCTTCACAGCATCGCCATCTTTCCATCTTGATGATTTGCATTTCGGGCATTCACTTAAGTTGGCATAATCCTTCCGGAACAGAACAAAATTATTCTTACAAACATGGATCATATCATATCCAATTCCAACTGCACGAAGGAAATTCTTCATTTTACTGTAGGTGTGTGGCAGCTCAGACGCATCTGGGAAAGATTCGCGAAAAGCAGCCAACATCGCATAAGATGATTTGTTGGTCATCCACTCAGATGTCTTCACCTGAAGAAAGGTGACCATAGCTGAGAATACTGACAACTTATTTCCTGGGGTGACAGCAACGATGCATTGTTCCAACATGCGGGCCCACCGTTTTTCTTCTGCAGGTGAAAGTTCACGGAATGCACGAGCATTTCGTAGCATTGTTTCAATGTTGGTCAAACTCACTGGCTCCGCCGCCACCACCTCCTCCTCCTCTTCCACCTGAGCATCAGGCAAATCAAGATAGTGATCTGCTGCTTCCACGTAGTCAATAACATTGACGTTCACAACTTCACCATGATGAACCCACCTAGTATATGTGACCGACATCCCATACAAGTGTAGATGATTTTGCACAGTTGACTGGGGTCTTGTAACTGAATTCATACAACTGCTACATGGGCAGAGCACATCTGATTTCGGACCACCGTACTCAGCTCTGATAAAGTTCATGAAGTTTTCAACCCCCTCGACATATGTAGCGGAGAATCTTTGAGCAGAAGTTATCCAAGTCCTGTCCATCTGTTAGACATACAAATTAGTTCTTCTACTAGATATTACAGGAAAAACATATATGTTTTTTTATGAAGTCCAGAAAAAAAATACCTAGGTCGATGTCTAAAGCTATGGCAAGATATTTGGACGAGCAGATCTAAGTAACGAAATATATGTAAAGCTAATTCAACAAACAGATTTGAGTGCCAAATTATGACATACTGTTTTAGCAGTCAATGAGGCCGAGCACACAGCCATCGAACTATCGAAGGCCATCGCAGTAACAAAGATCGAGTATAAAACGGTGTAGAGCTATTTCAGCTAACAGATTGGCTACTAGACCATGGCAATCTACGTCACAATAAATATATGGCAGGATATTTTAGCAACTAATCGGCCTTGGCATGCCATCTCAGCTAAGCAGATTGAGTGCAGAACAGGGCAAGGAAGCTTCTTAAGCAGAGCATATTGACAGTAAACTACTTTGGCAAACAGTGAGATTAACAACGTCTATCAGCTAACATTCAGCGCTACACCGACATGAACGGGGCCTCAGTCTAGAATGCGCGTACCGTGGGAGAAGCTGACCGCCGTGCGTCTCCACACGAACGTCGCCAGCGGTGGCGGCGCTGACCGCCGTGCGCCTCCACAAGAACATAGCCAGAGGTGGCGGCGCAGTTAGAGGACGGCAGTCTACGAGAGCGTACTGTGGGAGCGAGAGGATCGCCGAACCGCGGCGCCGATGTATTGGCGCGGCGGGGAGGGCGTCTTTGGCGGAGCGAATGGAGTGGAGGGGGGCAGGGGGATGGGGGTTTGGGGAATATTATTGGCTAGTTGGCCGAAGGGCGGTTGAATCGGATTTGGGGGGAATTTTTGGGTGTGTGTGGGGGGGGGGGGAGGATTTTCGCGATATGGGCGGGGGGAGTTTGGCGCATGGTCGGTTTCTCCAAGTGCAGTCCCACATGTCAGTGAAGAGGCAAGCCGAAGCGCGTTCCGTTTGCGTGAGCCGTGTGTAGGACCGAACGTGTGTGGGGTGCAATGCGCCCGCGACAGGAGTGCTGTGAGTGTACCGCATTTTTCCTTTTAAACTAGGTGCTTCGCCCCCTAAAAAAACATGTTTCTTCGCGTGATCCATCGATACTACTACTAGTAATCCGGTAATCCCGACTAAAACGGTGTCATAGCCCTAGAGTACCTGAGTGAAATAGTTGCATCTGCACTCATGCATCATGTCTAAAATTTCTGAAAGTTGAATTGAGGTTTGTCAAAACCCTCAGAAATCACTTCAGAAATAATCAACATTAAAAATCTTTTCAAATGAGTCCAAGGAAATGTTCCTGTTATTCTGTAAAAATATTGGCAAGAGGTAAAATTCAAACCAATATTTTTGGAGTTTCAGAAATATTTATTTTGGGCATTTGAAATTAATTCAATAACTATTTGAATTGGATCTATATTTATTATATAATAAATATATGTTCAATAATTCTGAAAATTGTTGTGTAGCTTTGGAGAAGTCCATTTAGTTCACACAATTATTTTCATGAATTTTGAAAATGGTTTGGTCTTTGAACTAAATCAAAACAAAATGACAAGAATAGAAAACAAAAACAGAAAGAAAGAGAGGGCACTGTACCTGGCGCTCACCTGGCCTGGTCCAGCACGGCCCAGCCCAGCTGGCCGATGCCAGTCATCTCCCTCCTCTCGCCAGAAGGACGAGGGCGTGTGCTTGCCACGCGCGCGCCACCTCCACCCTACTCTGGCCACCTCCTGCTTCACCGACCCCTTCTAGCGACGCCACGGAGATGGCCCGAAGCCCCTGTCCCCTCACCCTCACTCGCCGCTCTCTCTCCCCTCCCCTGGCTCTCTCCCTCTAGCTCAACCGAGCGAAACCGTCGCCGCCGACCAGCGCTCGCGCGGCCACAGCCACCCCCTTGCTCCCATGGCGCGTCCGAGAGCTCCGCCTCGTTCCCCTCTTCCTCCTCACCAAGCCACATGGTGCCTGAAGCCCCTGGACTCCGCCAACACCGCCGTTCCCCTCGTCTGTCGCCGTGGATCCTCGCTGTCGATTCGGGAGCTACCGGGCGTCCCCGACCTCGCTCTCGCGCTCCATGCACTCGCTGTGAGCCAATACGCCGAACCCCTCTCTTCCCGTGATCTATTTCCCTCTCTAGTCGCCGTTCCCATCGAGCCCGAGAGCTCAGCTCCGCCGGCGATGTCGCCACCATGGCCTGAGCTCGACCCAGCCATGACCTTGCACCGCATCATGCTCCTGACGCCTCCAGGAGGCTGCCTAGCCACTCCGTTGGCTCGCTCGAGCACTGCAGCCCAGCGCCCGCGCTACCCCGTACTCCGGCCACCGCAGCCGAGCTCATCGGCGTCAGCTCCGGCCATCCCAGCTACCGCTCCTTGCTGGAATGGATGCGCGCGTGTGCCAGCAATCCGTAGCCGCAAACGGCGCGCCAAACCGTCGACCGTGGGCAAATCCCGAGCCCTCGCCGTCTCGAGCTTCGCCGGCGACGAGCCGCGGGTCAACTCTGGTGAGTTGACCTGGGGGTTTGACCCCGTTTGACCAGGGTTTGACCACCCTGGGTCACTGACGCGTGGGGCCAGCCCTGCTAATTAACCTAGGTTAGTGTTAATTTATTTAGTTAGTTTAATTAGCCTCTGACATGTGGGCCCAAGCCCCTAATTAGTTAACTCGAGATTAATTAGAGCTAACTAATTTAGTTAACTAAACTAGACACTAACATGCCGGCCCCGCCCTGCTAACAGTCTGGTTAGGGTTAGTTTAACACTAACTAACTCAGTTAGTGGACTGAGTCACTGACCAGTGGGTCCCACTGGTCAGGTTTGACCCAGACCAGCCCCTGTTGACCTGCTGACATCATTCTGACGTCAGGCTGACGCAGTAATGCTTTCTGGATTTTAAATAAATTAGAAATGATTTATTTAATTCAGAAAATGTCCAAAACTTCCAAAAATCATAGAAATTCAACCGTAACTCCAAATGAAATAAATTATATATGAAAAATTATCAGAAAAATTCAAGGAATCTGTTTATGGCATTTTCATGCATGTTAGAGCAACTTATGGCTGCTGTTTAGGCCAATTCACATAAATGGAATTTAAACTCTCACTTATGGAGTTTGAATTTGAACCTAGGGTTCAAACCAACTTCATTTAATATGGTTGCTAGTTGCATTAGCTCAATCAACAACATATTGCCATGACATTATCATGCATCATAATTGTTGCATTGCATTGATTGTGTTCCTCTTTGTTTGCCGGTATTTGTCCCCTCTCGATAGACGTGGTTCCGACGACGAGTTCGATGACACCGATGAAGAACTATACTATCTTCAGAAGTGCCAGGCAAGCAAACCCCCTTGTTCATTCCGATACAAGCCCACTCTCTCGCTCCTGCTCTCTTTTACTACATTAGGACAACAACGATTCATCTGTTACTTGTTGCGGTAGTTGAACCCCTTATCCTCTGCATGACCTGTCATTGCCATAGTAAATAGATGAAACCCACTAGCATGAGTAGGAGTTGTTTGAGCCCTGATGTGCCTACTCATTCATGCTTATTTGTCATGCCTGCTACTGCTTAGAGTTGAGTCAGGTCTGATTCATCGGGGGTGAATTGGAACAATGATGAACATGTCCTACTGTGTGTGAGCTAAGTGTGTGAACACGATTCGGTAAAGGTAGCGGTGAGAGGCCATGTAGGAGTACATGGTGGGTTGTCTCATTGCAGCCGTCCTTAGGAACTGAGTTCTGTGTCTGTGATCCATGAACAGCTACTACCACTCATTGGGATCCTTAATTGACCCTCTCGGCTTCTTAATCACCCTAGTACTTTGTCCAGGAGTTGCAACTAGTTTTGGTGTTTGTAGGTTATGTGTTGGCGGCCGTGCGTAGCGCTGACCCTAGGGGTGGGCTATGTTGCGGTAGATACACCGTGGCACGGTGTACCGGGCGCCCGTTTGGTGTCTCGGGAACCCTGTTCACATCGTTCGGGGCCGTATGTGGAAACCTTGGCCGGACTCCCTGCGGATGGAACCTGGATAGGCGATAAACCTGGACTAGGTACTTAAGTGTTTAGGTAGGTCGTGGCGGATACCCTCGCCAGGCTTCCGCTTGAAGGTTGCCGAGATACATGACGTGTATATGGTGGTAAGTGGTGGGAGCGTGTGTGAAGAAGTACACCCCTGCAGGGTTATCATTATCTATTCGAATAGCCGGATTCCTCGGATATGGAAACTTGGACCCCTTGCATAGTTCATAGACAAGTGAAAGTGGATACTCTAAAACTCGCAAGATAAGCGTGAGTGCTATGGATGGCGTTCTCGCAGGGAGACGGGAGCGGATCCATAGTGGTGTATTGGTATGGTGAATTTGTGGACTCATGTGCGCCACCTCAAAAGAGTTACTTGCAGTCGTAGTTCAAGTTAGCCACTGAGTCAAAGCTGGCTTGCTGCAGTTAAACTCCACCACCCCTTTATTGATACCGATGCATATGTAGATAGTTCTGATGTAAGTCTTGCTGGGTACATTTGTACTCACGTTTGCTTATTTTATGTTTTGCAGAGAGACGTCAGTCTCGCTAGTAGTTCCGTGTGGACTTCGATGTTTAGCTTGATACCTCAGCTACGATCTTGTGCCCTCAGCAGGATCTGGTAGATAGTCAGGCTTCTCAGCCTTTTCATTTGTAGATGTCTGTACTCAGACATGTTAAGCTTCGGCCTGTGCTTTGACTTGGATGCTCTGAATGTTGGGTCATGAGACCCTTGTTTGTAATATCTCGCTCCTCGGAGCCTAATAAATACTTGAGTCGTAGAGTCTTGTTGTGATGCCATGTTGTATGTACTCATATCGGGCATATTGTGTGTATGATTGAAATGCTTGGTATGAGTGGGATCCGACAATCTAGTTGTTTATCCTTGGCAGCCTATCATATGGGGAAATGTGGTCTAGTGCTTTCTGAGCGATAGTAGTCCGCTACAGCCCGGTTCACCGGAGTCCTGCTAGCCCAGCACTACTGCTCGGAACAATTGACTGGCCGGCATGTGTTTCACTTCGTTCCTGTGTCTGTCCCTTCGGGGAAATGTCACGCGGTGACTTCCGGAGTCATGCCTAGCCTGCTACAGCCCGGGTTACCGGAGTCCTGTTAGCCCAGTGCTACAGCCCGGATTCACACGTTGATGACCGACATGCTTGATGTGATTCATGTATGCCTGTCCTCATGGGTTAGCGCCGCTTTGGGTTCACGACTAGCCATGTCGGCCCGGGTTCTCTGTCATATGGATGCTAGCGACACTATCATATACGTGAGCCAAAAGGCGCAAACAGTCCTGGGCCAGGTAAGGTGGCACCCGTGGGAATACCGTGCGTGAGGCCGCAAAGTGATATGATGTGTTACATGCTAGATCGTTGTGGCTTTGGAATCGGGGTCCTGACAAACGGCACAGCCGGATCTTTTCCCGCGCGATATGCTGGGAGGTTGGCTTAGTTGGGTTTTTTAGGACAAGTAATGCTACATCTACGTAATCCCAGTTACGTAATTAACGCAATGTGAAATGTGTGAGCTGTTGATTGTAGATTGGGGGGAGGGAGGGGCCCACCACCATGAAAATCAGGGGAGGAGAGAGAGAGGCAATTTATGTTAATCCTTTCGTAGGTTCCCGTAGATGTAGAAAGATGTGTCCGATCCTGCAATATAGGCCGTCCGATCTATATCTAATGGATAGGAAGGAAACTATGACAATTTACCCGCACTCCTCTCCACATTTGCAGATAAGGCTTTCCCTCGTTCATCCTTTTCTCCCACAAGATCTTGATCATCCGTGCAACGCATGGGCATCTTGCTAGTACTCCTACAATATGTTTATTATTGTGAAAGTTCATATACACCGGCTGAGATTAATGCAAACACGGCAGATTTTCATTACATTTCGAACTTTTATATAGGACAAAAAAAGAAACCCGACCCTAAACCTATTCTACGGCGGCGACCGACGTCCTCCATCTGTGATCTCCATGTACGGGGGCGGGGTTCAAGACCCGTGAAATGAAGGTGCAGTCTCCAGCGAGGAAAAGTAGAACACGGGAGACGGACCGGCCAGTTGGCACACCATGCCTTGCAGCCTCCCATGCCCTACTCATCCTCGTAGGAGTCCCCGACCTCGGCAGTGCCGGACGTTGGACGACGGCAAGTAGGACGCGTGGCTGACGGTGCTCCCGTTGTCGGCCGCTAGCGTGGCCACCGCTTGTGCGGAGACTTGAGCGAGGGCGGCGACCTCGAGCTCCATCCCCGAAGACAAGCTCTCCCGCAGAGCGTTCGCGCTTGCGGTGATGGCGGATGTGGTTCCAGGTAGGAGGACGATGCGCTATGGTGTGGAGGTTAGCTGGGCGTTGTCACTTTAAGTAGCGCATTCCGGTGAGGCCAAGCGTCCGGGTGCGTCATTAAGTCGCCGGAGTTGGTTCCGCAGGCATCGAGCCTCTTAATGACGTACGAATGGACGGCATGAATGCGGGCAGCTGACGCCGGCTGGGAACGCACCGCGCGACGGCGCGAGGGATGAGGGTTTTGGTGTGCCAGGGTAGTCAGCTGTGGTCATGGCAACGTTGGAGATGCCCTTTGCTCACATGCGATCCCCGCATGTCATTGGAAAAGCAAGATGACCCAGCATGGTCTCAGGTCCAGAGGATGCAGTTGGCCGCGCTACACCACTCCGCGGACGCGTTGCGGCGCCCCGTGCATCCTCGACGAGCCGGGTGTTGGGGTGTGTTTGGATTGTGGCCAAAGTGCACCTTGCCAAAATTTTGGTCATGACCAAAAGATTGGTCTTTGTTTGGATGGTTGCCATTTTTTTGGCATGCCAATGAACTCTAGCCAACTCTAGTTCATTTTCTTGCCAATGTCGGCTAAATCATGGGCAACCAATACCTCAACCAAAATTTTGGTCATGACCCAAAGATTGGTCTTTGTTTGGACGGTTGCCATTTCTTTGGCATGCCAATGAACTCTAGCCAACTCAAGTTCATTTTTCTTGCCAATGTCGGCCAAATAATGGGCAACCAATACCTCAACCAAAATTTTGGCTACCCAATGCTTTGATGGGGCAACCTTGGGCACAAACCAAACATACCGTTGGTCGTGCCACAGCACTAACGCCACCCTCGGCAAACTGAAACCGACCGTGTCTAGCGACGATATGAGCGTGTCGCTCACCGCGGTCGCCGTGTCCAGAGGCGGTGCTGGAGCTGCGTCCCGTTGTTGGCCCCAACGACCCACATGAACGGTTGTCGATGGCGAGGAGGTCGTGGGCCAACTCCTCCATTGGACTAGTCTGCGGTACATCGTCCCGACGGGTGTGCCCCACATGTCTGTTTCCCTGTTTTCCCGGCCATATTCGAGCGTCAGTGCTCTGCGTTGCGCATTAGGCCTTTCACTATGTAGGCCAAGCGAGACAACTTATTGTTTATTTGAGCCGTTCAAGTATAATCATGCGGTGTTTGCTTATTTCTCATTCCTCTCCAACCCTCTTCTCCATCGATCATGTCGCCCTCCAGTCGAGTCCATCCTCCCGCATGCCTCATTTGAACATTCCGCCGAGTATCATTCGCATGTACCCATCCTATTCCTCTTTCAATAGATCTTCGGACCCCGAGAAATCGAGAGGGAACGAGTGGGGGCACGTGATACCTAAGGCGGATTCAAAATTTTGAACCGGTGATCATAGCATCCGCAAATCATATATAAAGGGTATTCAATGTTCGTTTCGTTTTTGAACGTACAATATACTCCCTCCTATCCTTTCTAGTTTACATATAAGTTTTATGTGTAGTCAAAGTATATCTACTTTGATAAAAAAAGGTATCAACATTCAACAACGCCAATCAATATTGTTAGATTCGTACGTACTCCTAGATTTGTACTCGAGATGGTTTCCAATTTGACTATTGACAAGATTAATAGTACATGAGATGTATAATGTGAAAATTATATCATTGGAAACTCCTTTCACATATGAATTTGACCGTATGCTTTGTGTAAGTTGCATGTCATATATTATTACTCTAACATTTGGTCAAAGTTAGCCCCGAAAAATGCATTAGACCATGTATGCTTTGTGTAAGTTGCATGTCATATATTATTACTCTAACATTTGGTCAAAGTAGTATAGTGGAAGTGGATCCTCTAACGTAGGTATCCCTGCCTTACCCTCCCTTTTGGTCACTTACTGGCGGACCCCATGCTTGCTAGGCCCCGCATGTCAGTTACTCAATGGGTTCGGCCACGTCAGGGGATCCTCATCCGTAGTATACTCCCTCTGTTTTTATTTACTCAGCATAAAACGGAGGAAGTGGTGGTATAATAAATGACGCGGGCGGGGGAGGGGGAGGGACGTCGGTTTGCTCTCAACTGCGGTCCCACAAGCGAGCGAAAATGCAAGACGAAGCGCGTTCCATTTGGTGAGCGACGTGGAGGGTCCAGCGTGCCAGGCTGCAACGCGAACTCGACAAGAGCGATGTACAGTCAAAACCGATTGATCGGTCGTCACCGGAACCACTATTCACACCAGAACCTTCGCTGCTTGGCCTACGCCAGCCACTGCCCTAAAACCACACCAAATCTCCAGCCCATCCCCCCACCTTTCGATCCCCTAGCCCGCATCAAGCGTCCCCTAGTTCGCCGGAAAGCCATGGTGCGCCGCAAGATCACTTACTACAAGATGCTGATGCCGGAGCACCGTGCAGAAATCGCGGCGGCGGTCGGCGCCACAGACCTCCGTTCCCAAGCTCGCTTTGCGGCGGGCCAATCCCCGAGTTCTCTGGAGCCAAGCTACGAGGAAGAGGAAGCCGATCCAATGTTCATGGCGGAGGTCGCGGCGCAGAAGGCCCCCGATGGGTATGAGACGATGGACGTCGACTTCGTGCCGGCGTCCGAGTCCCCCATGGTGCAGGCGGACTAGTGGTTCAACATGGCGATACTAAAGTAGGACCGGGAGGCAGAGGCTCAACTCGACGTGGAGCGCGCGCATGCCGCTGCCATCGAGGCTCTCCTGCAGGCGGAACCGGATGTCGTGGATGTGAACCGGGCGGCGGAAGGTCAACTTGAGGCGGAGCACGTGGATGCCGCTGCCATCGAGGCCCTCCTGCAGGCAGAACCGGACGTCCTGGACTTGAACCAGGCTGCAGAGGCTCGACTCGACGCAGAGCGCGCGGATGCCGCTCTCATCGACGCCCTCCTGTAGGCCGAACCGGACGTCCTGGACTTGAACCGGGCGGCGGAGGCTTGACTCGACGCGGAGCGCCTAGATGCCGCTGCCATCGAGGCCCTCCTGCAGGCGGAATCGGACGTCCTCGACTTGAACTAGGCTGTGCTCTCGTCCGTGCAGAGCACCCGCATGCTCCGCTTGAACGAGTAGCTGGAGGCCGAGGACAACCACGGTGCGGAGACACACGTCGGCAGCGACGGCTGGTTCGCGCCGGCAGCCAAAGACGACGAGGTCGTCTCTTTCCGCGAGCAGTGATAGTTTTTCTTTATGTTGTTGTTTTTATGGATCTTTTGCTGTGTAAAAACATATATTTGTTATGCAAGTCACCTGACTTGGGTCAGTCTACCATTTCAGGCGGTTGGATGAATATCTTACGTCTCCTAACCCTTCTTTCCTTCTTCCTCACCTCTTCTTCTTCCCCAACAGACCACCACACGGGCCGTACGGATACTCCCCAACATGCGGTTGGATAAACATACTCTATGAACGAAAATTATGTGTCAGTGTAAGGATGGCTGAGTTTGGTGTGTTCCCATGCGACAACACATGTCAGTGAGGGTGCGTTCCCTTGGTTGGGTTTGCGGCGTGCAAGAGCGACCGTGTGAGGGTGCGGTGCGACCGCGGCGTGCAGGAGCGACCGTGTGAGGGTGCGGTGCGACCGCGATAGCCGTGCGCAAGTGTACCTCCTTCTCATTTTGAAAACTTTAGGAAAGCTTGGAAAAAATGTGTGGTGAAGTTTGGCAATGCAAGGCCTAGACCCAAACAGGATAAGTACATACGCACTAGGAGTACTAGTGTTAAAAAAGAAAGGATGGGTTTTCCTTCGCGGGATTTAATCGATACAAATCCTTGTTTCACCTGTCAATTAATAAGTATTTTTTTCTCCAAAGACCAAAGAGCTAACCATCTCACTCCTCATCGCTTGATTAATGCAGCGCCATGCAAACCAACCTTCTCACTTCCGCATGCATGTAGGGGATATTAATGTCCTTGGTTGCTAACCCCATCAATTTTGCCTCGATTAGTGTTAGTGGCCCTTTGCAAATTGTAATTTTGATATACTGGCCTTGTGTACAAAAAAAATGGAGGTACGCCCTCCTTCCATCTATATAGGGCCTAATATGTTTTTTGAGACTAACTTTGACCAAGTTTTGGAGCAATAATATATGACATGCAAGTTACACAAAGCATATCATCAAATTCGTACATGAAAGAAGCTTACAATGATATAATTTTCACATTATATATCTCATGTACTATTAATCGGCAGCCTTGAAAAATGCATTAGGCCCTATATAGATGGAAGGAGGGAGTAGTAACTATATTTGACTTCCTTCCCCATTGCGGTGACGTCGACGATGTTTTTTTGGTGGTTTGGCGAAGTGCGTTCGACGAAGAACACCATTGAGGAGACCACGGTAAGTCGTTCGCAAGTGCCGCCTGCAAGCCGAGACAACCGCCTTATTTGCATCTAGGAAGTCCTTTACTAGTACTACTATAACTAATGCAGTGAGATGGCTTCTCAAAGAAGACGATGGAGAAGCGGAGTCAGCGAAAAGTGAAATGATGGTTGATTCGTCCGTGCTGTTGTGATTTGATGCCTCGCTGCTTTGTGATTTGTGATAGAAGGGACAGGGGAGTAGACTTTGTGCTCTATACTGTACTACATGCATCCAAGCATGGGAGAAAGAGGAGAGACGTTGCATTTTTCTATTCCTTCAATCAATCAATCAGGGAGCTTCGGTTCCATCTTTTTGGCTTTGGCAACACCGTCCACAATGGTTCCCACGATGCCAAAAGCTATTTTCACATTTGGCTACACATTGTGGATGCCCTTAACCGTACCACTTGGTTTTGCTCCTGTGTGCTATCTATACAAATCTCAATTATATTGATCTAAAAAATTATAGAATCGAGATTAGTAAAAAGGAGGTGATTTTGCCGCGCGGATGGCGGGGGAGGTTTCTTATTTTCGGAGGACGTTGTCCTAGCGGTTTGCTAACATGCGGTCCCATGTGTTAGTGCTTTACCAAGCCGATCCGCGTCCTACATGAGGCAGAACAACGGCAGAAGCAACACATGGTTAAGTTGAAGAAGATGAGGGAGAAGTGGATTCAGCAATGAGTGAAATGATGGTTGCTTCGTCCCTCCAACTTAACTGCGGGAAAGGTGCAGCTTTGTGATTTGACGCCTCATTGCTCATTACTACGCTGGCGCCAGGACTGGGGTGCTTCACCCCGGCTGCTCTGCACTGTATTCCGGTATGGCACGTGGACCCGGTAGCTTGATGTCCCACAAGTCGGCGAAAGGGACTAGAAGATTTATGAAAGCGAGCGCTCCACTCTTACGACGGAGGAGTAGACGACACGATGGCCCAGTGAACTTTCACTTGTACTGTATAGTACTATAGTTTTGCTGTTTTGCACGATCCATCGATACAAACCCGATTAAACAGGAAAGGGCGGGATTTTTCCCGCGCGGTAGATGATACTGGCCATACATTTCAAAGGAAATTTTAATGTATGCAAACTGAATAATTATAAGTAACAATATGATATCTAGTAAAACTAAAAACACATATGATTTATTGTGTTAGAGTGTAGTAGTAGTGCTGTATTGCATAGTTGTTAGATGTAACATGCGAGAACGTGTAGAGATGTAGTTTTGGAGGGCCTACAGAGAGAAAAGCGTAATACGGTCACCGAACTTCAGAATAAGCTGATTACGGTCACTATATACGTTTTGCGGTGATTATACGGTCACTTGCTCACGGCTCAGCATCGGATTGCACTTTGTTGACCGGCCAAATAGTCTGCGTGGTGACATGTTGACTAGTTAAATTGACCATGTTCGTTGTGGGTCCCACCTGTCAGTTCGCATAGGCAAAAGGTCAGATAAACACAAATTTACGCAGGCGCGACAAGGCTCCAGCCCGTGCACGGGAATCACCTGGTTGTGTATGTGTCTGTTAGGGCCTGATGTGTGCGCATGCACGTGTAGGTTGAGCACTTGAGCGTGAGAGTGTGTGTTGGTCGTGTGGTGTACTGTTGTGTGCATGCATGCGTGCGTGTGTGCGTGTGAGTGTTGTGTGCGTGCGTGCGTGGTTGCGTGTGTACGCGTGAGTGTTGCGTGCGTGTGTGGGTGCATGTGTTTGTGTGAGTGTTGTGTGGATGCAGTTTGTGTGCATGCATGCATGTGTGTATAATCACCACACCAGCTCCTGTGTGTTAAAACAGACGGCTCAGCATACCAATACAAGGCCACCTTGTCCGCTGTGCCCGCGGTCATGACTTCGAACCACCGTCCAAATATCTTTTTGTCGTTTGTTTTCATTCTTACTAGCAAGATGCCCGTGCGTTGCATGTAACATCAATATGCATTTGTATGACTTGTTTATCTTGTGAGAGAAAAGGATGAACAAGGGAAGGCCTTATTTGCAAATGTGGAGAGGTGTGTGGGTACCTTTTTGCAAAATTGCCATAGTTTCTTTCCTATCCGTCAGATATAAATCGGACGGCCTATATTGCAGGATGGCAGGCACACCATCATCACCAACTCTGTTTTTTATAAGAGTGTATTTTATGTATTTTATAAGAGTGTAGATGTAGAGTAGATACAAGTCGACAGGTGGGCACGATGGTAGTGAGATAATGTGATGCAACACTAGAGGCTCCACGTGGAGCGTTTAACTGGTCAACTAGTCATGTCATGAGCAAATACAGAGTTGTACGGTGAGCCCGTGACTGCATAATAACCACTAAACGTAAATGGTGACCGTAATGAGTGGATTCTGAAGTCCAATGTACGTATCTAGCTTTCGCTTCAAATACAATGATCGTCATTGCATATATCGTGAGAGAAAGATGAAACATGCGTGAATTTTTTGGGGGCTTACTTTTAGAGGACCTGGAGATAGTTTTGTGTGCATACGTGAAAGGGGCGTACAGGGGGGGTATGCGATGGAGAGAGAGATGCTCTTCGTTTCTCTTTATTATGACTAACTTTGTATATAGTATAAAAATATACAAATTCACAGTGCGGAATAAATATCATTGTGGGCACCATGCAATGCAAATTAGCGTTCGTACTCCTCCATATAACTTTGTAATGTTGTATATATGTTGAAACTATAAAATAATTTTTTGGCCACACTTTATTCAAAAGGAATGTTGTATGTGAAATAAACGTGAAGAGAGGGCTTTTTCGATCAATGGGGTACATGATGTAACATGTGTGAATGTGTAGTTGATGCATTTGGCGGGGCCTAGAGAGGTATGTGTGTGTATTACGTATTCGAGAGAGGCATGGATAGAGGGGCCGACAGGGGGGGGGGCGTGGGAGAGATAGCACGAGAAATGAGAGTGGTCTAGAGAGAGATACGAATATGACGTCACGACAAGAGATTCCATTCCCTTGAGTGTGTATATGCAAGGAGGGAGGGAATAGAGGCACCAGGAGAAATTTTCTGTGTGTGTGGTGTTTGTGTTGGTATGTGTGGGTGTGAGAAGATAATGAGACGTGGGGGCAGAGGGTGTGTCACCACGTGAGGTCCAGTGGGTCGAGGTGAGGCCCTTCGTTCTGTTCCGTCCTGCGCCACATTGGGCGGCCCGTGATGCATTTAGGAAGACCCATGGATGACTAGTTGTACAAGACAAAGATAGCAGAATTGTGAAGGACTCTGTGTCCACTGACAAAGCCGGTTAGGATTTGTAGCCCTAGGTTCTCGGACTAAGGTAACCCCCTTATCTCTGATATTACTATTCACCCAACCTAACTTTAAGGGGCATCCTATAGAATGCTCTGCTAGAATCATACTTGTCGATTAGGAAGAGAGGTGTGAGACAATGCGTGAGAGATAGGCATAAAGATAATGTGCGTACATGAGACACGTAGGCAGGTCCATGTATATAGAAAGGGTCGATGAGGATTATGCGTGTGTATGTTTTGCGAGAGGAAGAGTGCTTGTGATAAAGGTTAGTGAAAACAGTTGTAAATGGTTACGAGAGGGAGGGAGGGTTATATCTAGAGCATGTGTGCGAGAAAGACACCTCGGGAGAGAGTGTGTGAGCATGTGTGAGAGACCACCGATGGAGAGTGAAACTACATGTAAAAGACTGCTCTACACATTGATTAAAGATATAAATTGTATCCAAATATTAGGATGGGATCATGATATTTGCAATTCGCGTAAGGAGCGGTTATTGATCCATCAGACATCTAGATTCTATCGAATTTGAGCATTTCTATGTTATTATTCGACATAATTGATCCACATAGTTAGTATTTTGAACTCCAGACAATGCATCGCTTTAGCAATCGAATATAAACGTGAGTATAGTTCATTTTGTGTGTGTAAAGCACATTATACATACGGAAGTTACACAATGGACATTATAAATAGCTACTACCTATGAACTAGCATACATTTGAATTCAACTTAAGGTGGTTTAAAAAAATCAAATTCAACATGAAGTCCATTTAATTATTTGAATTTGATATCATGGCATTTGTAAACCATACCTAAATTATGGGGGCGCCAATCTTTGCCCTGATTTTGTACATAATAGCATATGTAGTCGTGTACAAAATAGATTCAAATTTAGCTCCTCCATTCCAAAATAATCGTAGTTATAGGATTTTCAAGTGTCAAAATTTCAAAAAGAAGCGGATAATTTAATGAGGTTTTCAAACATACAAGGTCAAATATAACGTTGTATATTTAGGTCAATCCTCATAGCTCAAGAGTACTCTAAACGTGAATGCTTGTGTTTCAAAATTTCGAACAAAGCGCCAAAAGAGCCTCTACTCGCCCGAAACCGCGTGAGACCAATGTTTGGTAGTACAAGGAAATTACATTTCTAATAACTCCGACCCGTGAAACCTACCGGCCCGACGTCCAAAGGTCTAAACCGGGGTAGGTTTGTAGCTTCATCTAGACGCCGTGCAACCGCATCCAAAAAACGTTCATACACAATGGCCGCCTAAGCACACATGCGCACGGCCGAAATCGCTCCCGCCCACTATTTGGGACACCTGGGATTACCATCCTACCCCCGACCCGCAGTAGGTCCAAAATTTAAGAGGGGGGCAAAGTTTGTACTTTCCCCAAATTTCAAACAAGTGCGACCCATTTCTGTTCAAAAAAGCAAAAAACAAGCGCGTCCCAGACCGAAACATGGTTCCCCCCACCTGTCTGATTCCCCATTCGTACTCCATGGGCACCAAAACTACCTCTCCACTAGCCGCGAAACCCCGGCATCCTTCGTCCGCCACCCCATCCCACCCATCAACCGCCGCCCTCCTCCATCACGCCGGAGCCGATACCCCGACGTCGTCGTCCACCGCAACCTCAACCGCAACGCCCTCCACGGCTAGTAGTTGAAGCCGAGGCCGAGCCGTCCGTACCCGTGCCAGTTCAACCACGCCGTCCTGCGCCTCACCGCTGCCGCTCCAACTTCGCCACCCTCCACTGCACCGGAGCTGTTCCTACTACGCCGTCCTTCGCCGCCTCGGATCTGCTTCCCCTCCGCCGACATACAGCCACGGCAACATAGTCAACAATTTGGCCATGGGTTCGTCCAAGCCTGCACCCTCCAGAACATCGGTTTCCCCGGTAAAAAGAAGAAAATCGGCGCGACTTGTGGAGGTGACCACACCGGCAACCGAAAAAGGCACTCCTCTTCCCTTATTCGTGCAAATCTTACGTCTCTGCTTGCACGGTATTAATCCCACAGAAGACACTAGTTGACCGCTTCTTCTTGATACTAGATGTTCCTAGTAACTCGCGATGAACAAGGTTTCTCCTCATATACTATTTCACCTTAGCTAGAGGTCCGTCGCCCCCTGAATTTCAATTTCTGGCCACTTGATTCCCAATTAACGGAAGCATTCCCCGGCGTAACAGGCGCTAGTATGCCTATTACACCGGGGAAGCAGCGCCTTGGTGTTTATCTTAGGGGCGTGTGCGGCCTAGAGCTACTGGCGCCCGATCTGGAGGTCGGCCGGGATTAAAGGGATGGCCTGGGGGCGCTGCCAAGCATGGCGGTGGTGTGAGGTCGATGGGAGGGCGGGGCGGCAGAGGTGGGTTCTAGGCCGGTGGTTGCTGGCGGTTCGAGAAAGATCGTCAACAGTGACTGGCGGGAGGTAGACGAAGGCCATCTGCCCGTTCCTTATAGATCGGACGGTTCATTAAAAAAATTGACTGACCTATTTATTTTCAGTCGACTGTTATCTTAGATATGACCACTTGTGGTGGTGTGCTAGAGGAGTACCTGCATTTCTTGTGCTCATATATTACAAAATCATACAGAGTAGAATCTAATTTTGTTTGCCATGCAATGTTGTAGAGCTATCATATGTCTCCTGTCATTTATTTTTCAGCCACCTGCTATCTGCTACTTTTACAGTGCACTAGTTCTGCACACACTTCACCCTTACTCTCACTGTTGTGTTTTTATGCAAGGGTATTTCAGACTCTGCTGCCATGAGAGAAGCCAAAAAGAAAAGAGAGAAGTCGCTCCAGTTTGGTGTGCGGGTAGGCAAGACACGTTTCAGCGCTATAATGGGTGCAGTGTCAGTAGATGGAGACGGTAAATGTAGCTCTGGAGTTGATGACCTCGCTCGCAATGAACCACCATCCTAGGTGCTTGCTTTAACTTCGTGGTGTGATATGTGGTTGCATGTTCCATATGGTGTCTAGCTTGTATTCGAAAGGCCGAAGTCGGTAAGATAAGGAAAGATATTTTTTTACATGAACCACCATCCCGTGAGCACCAGAAGACAAATAGCTAGTCAGGGCACTGGCCGAGCCAGTGACAAGCCCAGCAAAGATAGGCATCACTTGGAAGCCAACTAAAAAGCTGCGATGGTGGTGAAGCAGCCCGCCTACCACTAGGCTCTCAGGTCCTAGATGATCATGCTCACCACTCCAGCCGGATGTCTAGCTTGTATTGCTTCCAATTTGGTTAAATTGCATCTGCTTAGCTTACACATTATACCTTTGAATATGACATGCCTTTCTGTTTTTGGTACATACTAGTACATCTGTGTATTAACCATGTTCTTACATCAAACTAATGTTCTTGTGTATCCCTCATCAATCACTTATGACGAGGCAGGTAGGCAAGGGGACTACTCCTCATTTAAAGAATGCAGCGTCAGCCTCCTGACATGATTCTCAAGAAACAGAATTGCTAGATGAATATAGTGAACGTAGCTCTGTAGTTGATTACAGCATTTTCCCTACACTAGCATCGCAGGTGCTTGCTCTAACTTGGCAGCGTGATATGTGGTTGCATGTTGCATATGGTGTCTAGATTGTAATTCTTCCAATCTGGTTAAACTGCATGTGCTAGTCTGCTTAGCTTATACATTATACCTGTTAATGTGACATGCCTTCCTGTATTTAGTACATAGTACATCTGTCTATTAAGCATGTCCTTACATAAAACTATTGTTTTTTTGTATCCCGCATCAATCAACATGACGAGACACCTTTAGTATATGCAGTGCGATATTAGTTGCATCTTTCATATGATTTATAGCATGCACTGCTTCTAATTTGTTGAAATTCCATTTATGATGGGACACTTTTAACTTGGCAGAGTCATATTGGTTGCATCATTCATGTGGTGTCTAGCTTGTATTGCTTCTTATTTGCTGGAATGGTTTCTGCTTAGTTTACACAAACAGTTGTGAACATGCCATGCCGTCCTGTTTTTCGTACATATTCCATCCTGGTATCATGTGTTTGCCTTACATCAAAGTAGTGATTGTCAGTATCATGCATGAATGAGTTCTGAAGAGAGAATTTTATTACTTTTTCTTGTCGGTTTTACTTGAAAATTCAAAATCAATGAAGCGGAAGGAAGTTAGCAAGGCAGCGGATAAAGGTGCTCCTTCCGAACGGAGGGCCTCTACAGTTTCTACTCCTCCACACCCCTAAGATGATTTCCAAGACAACACATGCATAGACACTCAACAAAGCTGTGTTTATGATGAGCACGTCTCCCCTAGTGCAGCATCACTGGTGCTCTCTCTAACTTGGCACTGTTATATGTGGTTGCATGTTATGTGTGATGTCTAGCTTGTATTGCTTCTAATTTTGTTGAATTCCATCTGCTTACTTTACACATTATACTTGAATAAGACACATGTTCCTGTTTCTAGAACATACAATATCTGTCTATCACACCATGTTCTTACATCAAATTACTACTATTGTGTAACCTGCAACAATCACTTATCATAAGACACGTTTGACTTCGGAGTGTGATATAGGTTACATCTCACATTCTTTTCTAGCTTGTATTACTAATTTGTTGAAATGGCACTTATGACGAGACAATTTTAACTTGGTAGAGTGATATTCGTTGCATCTTTCATATGGTGTCTAGCTTTCATTGGTTCTAATTTGTTGAAATGCCTTCTCCTTAGTTTACACATCATAAGCTGTGAATATGAAATGTTGTGAATATGCAATGACACTAATGACGAGAGACCTCTAACATGGTAGTGTGATGTTGTTTGCATCTTGCATATGATTTATTTCTTGTACTGCTTCACATTTGTTTAAACGCCATTTATGATGAGACACTGTTAACTTGGCAGAGCGATATTTGTAGCATCTTTCATATGGTGTCTACCTTCCATTGCATTGCTTCTAATTTGGTGAAATGTCTTCTTCTTAGTTTACACATCATAGTTATGGTTATCTCTTCCGTCCTATTTTTCATACATATTACATCCTCCTATCATGTGGTTGTCTAACATCAAAGTTCAGTTCGTCTACATCATGCATCAATTTGTTCTGAAGAACTAAATTGTTATTTGTTTTTCTTGTTGGCTTGACTTAACATGGCACAGAGAAAGAGGAAGAAACACAGAATGACAGGGAATGAGAAGCGGATGAATCCTGCAGATTCTGCTGGTACTGATGGTGCAATAGAAGGTCAAAGTCCAGCAGAAAATTCTACAAACACGGCATCCCATGCTACATGAGTTGCAAAAAAGACAAACAGAAACAAATAGCTGCCACCAAACAAGCAGAGACAGCCCTAGTTCTTGCAACACCTACCATAGTACTACCAGCTGCACGACGTACTCATGCGTCAACTGATCTAGCAGCACGTTCCCAAGCTCCCTTGCCACCTGACACTACTTCCCAAGCACTCTTGACACAAGACGAGTTGGCAATATCAGATGAACCTTGTGAGCTTCAACAGCAAGAAGGTAGTTGCTGGAGTCAAGTTACAGTTGCATGCTTCTTTATATGTAGTCTCACAGTTTGATGTACACTAACACTTCCTATGTTTGTTGTTGGACTAGCACCTAGGCGCAAGAGGAAACAAACATCAGGGATAATGCTCGATAGGTTAACTAAATCTAGAGGAGGAAGAATGGAGATCCATTTTGAGGCAGGTTTAAAAAGGCCACATGATGCTACAAAGTCAGCCAAGTTAGTATTAGTGGCAGCGGTTGCTGTTAGGTGTCATGTACGTATCCTCCCAACATGGATTCAGTACAGGAATGACAAAGAAGAAACCCAGTTCAACATCTTCCTCGACCATTTATCTGTAAGTATGGTCATGTATGGAAACTAGTAATATCGTCTTGCTCTATCCAATACTTTCTAGGTTGCTGATAATGAGACTCCCATAATTTTCAACAGATGAGGTTCAAGTTGGATAGCCAAGATGATGCAACCAGATAAGCTTGCACCCATGTTTTCAAGTCTACTCTGCGACAGTATCGGTATTACTTGATGAAAACTCACTTTGAAGGCAAGGCTAACAGTGAACTTGCCCAAACATCTCCAGTGGAAAATATATTTGATGAAGACTGGAGAGGCCTCGTTAAACACTGGTCCGATCCGAAGTATCAGGTACATTATATATATGTCATCAGATCACATGTTGAAGTCCTATTTACGCATGTGCCACACAAATCTATCTTCTTGTAGGTGAACTGTTCAAAGAACAAGGCCAACCGTATGAAAGTGAAATTCCAACAGACGACAGGATCTCGTAGATATATTGCACACTGCGAGGCTCTTGTAATTAGCTGCTGTTTCACTCTTTTCGCTGTACCATATTATCAGATCTATATTGACTTGTTCGAAATGCAGAGGAAAGCCCGCAAGGGCCAAAAATTACCTGAACCAAATGTTGTGGAAATCTTCAAGGACTATCACACTAGCAAGAAGAAGGGCATGACTACACCAGTCAAAGCCGCTGTTGTAAGTCCTTAATCCTCATGCCTTTTAACTACTACTTACTCTGACTTGTGCCTTGAACTGCATGGTTTGCAGCCAATGTCTATTACTCTTTTCAATTTTATACACAATTGTCTTAGCGTATCATTGCACCTTACAAGGTTTAAAAGAGAGGAGTGATGTTCCTTTGATCTTGACCCGTAATCTAGTTCCGTGCTGGACTTGCCCACACAACGTCACAATTGCCTGTTTGTCTGTTCTCAGTTGTTTTGTGATATGAATGACGTCATACTATGCTTACCGTATTATAAACTTCGTCTCTTTATCCTTAGCCCTCAATACAATGTGAAGAAATAGACAATACATTAGTGATGGTACATGGTCATATGTTTGGAACCTGGTTTTATTATGTACTTTGCAATAAAATACAACTAATATTTTACATGGGTTCACCAGAATAAGTTCTGTATATAGACCAAAGCTATTTTGTTTGGTTTTGCTGCCTCCTTAATATCTTCTGTTCTGGTACTACTGATGTAAAACCTCAACTTTTCAGTGAGCTATGGAAAAAATGGTGGAACCGCCACCTTCAGAAGGTGGCGAGGCAACTATAACCGCAATGTCAGCTCTTGCTGCAGTGGGTCAGTACCTGTCCACTAACAGTGCCAAAAGCATGTTCCTGCGTAATACTGGGTTGGTTGTTAAGGCAATATCGTCCAAACTGACTCATGATCAGGATATGCAAGCTCAAAGCAATGTTGTATCTGCGCTCCAGACACAAGTCCATTCCCTAACAGAGAACCTTTGTGAAACAAGGAGAAACATTGCTCAATGTCGTCAAGATATGCATGGTTTTGAAACCAGACTATCAGACATTTGCTATGTTGTTCAGGAGCCTAGGGGAAATGAAGGCGAGGGTTATGGTGCTCCATCGGACAATACAACATGAAAACGTAACAGTCAGGTCAAATGAACTAAGCTTCTGAACTTCTGGTGGTGCATTTATCTGCTAGACTGTTATGTTTTATGCCAATCTTCCTTTTGTTATATAGTTGTAATTTGTTTTGGTGCGATACAAAATTTATTCTTAACGTGCAGCCACCTCCTGAAGAAAACAGCAAGCCATTTTGTATAGTGTAGGGTGTTCCCTATATTTGCACTGGTGGCGATCTTTGATGCCGAGTGGATGTAATCTGTGCAATCGCCTTAATAGCCTAGCATTAGTTTCGGCCTTATTTATTTCCTAGTCTTCTTTTTCCCTGGTTTGCTAGTGGCTGCAACTACCATGGGCCATATACGGGCCGTAGGATCCTTGGGTCTCCTACGAGCCGTCGATAAATGGGCCTGTAATCGGTGGGCCTTGGGCCATCGGATAAATGGGTCTACATGGGCCATAATCACGCGTAATTGGTATCGGCCCAGCATGGTAATAGGCCGTTAACATGCCGTAGGACAGCAAAGGCTTAATTCTGTCACACGCATAACAGGTCGTTAATGTGCCAGAATATAGGACGGGTTGGAAACGGCACAACGGGTTAACAGGCCAAAAACGGGCCGATTCTTGCCATGGGCCGAATTTGGCCCATTAGGGTAACAGGCCAGTAACGGGCCGACTCTTGCCATGGGCTGATTTTGGCCCATTAGTGGAACAGGCCAGTAACGGGCCGACTCTTGCCATGGGCCAAATTTGGCCCATTAGGGGAACAGGCCAGTAACGGGCCGGAAGTAATCGAGGGCCAAAAAGGAGCCCAAGAACGTATGGGCCGTCAATAGGCCAAAATCTAACATGCGCTGGAAATGGCCCATGTAAATCACGGGCCATTAATGGGTATAAAGAAAATTACTGTTCATTATGGATAGAGTCACCGTGGGCCTGTACCTGGGCCGACCTATTATGGCACATGAAAATCTTGTGGGCCTTTACCTGGGCCGGCCCATTATGGTCCGCGAAATCTTGTGGGCCTTTAGCTGGGCCAGCCCATTATGGTCCGCAAAATCTCGTGGGCCTTTAGCTGGGCCGGCCCATTATGGTCCGCAAAATCTTGTGGGCCTTTAGTTGGGCCGGCCCATTTATACTTGTTGGGCCGTGCCACATGTAGACGTATCACAGGCGCCTTCTATCCACTGAGTGGATGACATCTGTCCCGACGATGAGCCGACACGTGTTTCCGCTAGCCAATGATGATTTTACATGTGGAAAATCCCCATTGGTCGGGGCTGTTAACTGGTTATCGGATCCAAAACCCGACCCGATAGCTTAACCACGTTCCGTTATGATGGATGCCACGTGTCGGTCACCCTTGACGAAAGCACTTCTGTGACGCGCGACTTATCGTCATGGAAGTGGACACTTCCGTGATGATAATTTTGGTAATGTCATGGAACACTTCTACGATAGCACATGTATGAATATCTTGATTCTGTCATAAATTTTTCATGGATGTACATGCATGACAAAAAAGGTGACCTACTGTGACAAACACGTATCATCACGGAAGTGTATTTTTTTGTAGTGGTAGTCGGACCTTGATTGTATTCTGGATGATGTAATACTATATTCATGTATTGTGTGAAGTGGCGATTGTAAGCCAACTCTTTATCCCATTCTTATTCAGTACATGGGTTGGGTAAAGATTACCCCTCTTACGGCATGCCTACTATGCAGTTATGCCTCTAAGTCATGCTCCAATACGTGGGAGATATAGCCGCATCGTGGGTGTTACAAGTTGGTAATCAGAGCATTCCCCGACTTAGGAGCCCCCTGCTTGATCGAATCGCTGGCGTTGTTGAGTCTAGAAAAATGTTTTGAGTCTTATAGGATTATACATATCAGAGAGTAGGATTATTTTTACTCCTCAGTCCCTTCATCGCTCTGGTGAGGCATCCTGACATAGAGTTTTGACTCTTCTCTTCTCAAATTTCACTATTTTTTTAGGATCACGCGGGTATCTTGGAATCGTTCTGATGGTTTTGTGACGAGAACATTGTTCTTGGTGCCTCCTGACATTTAGAGGTTGTGGCAGTGTCCCGGGGAGTTGAGCTCCGAGGTGTTGTCATCACAATTTTATCGTTGTAGTTCTGGAATACCTGAGTTTCGCCGACATCGAAAATCTCTTTTATGCAGTTGTTGGTGAGATAACCTCGACGCCACCCAGTACTGGGGCGGGAGTTCGGGATTATTGCCATAACTCGTATAACGGATGTTTTTCAAAGGTTGAGGTAAATGATTTCCAAAGGTTTCTTGGTTATGTGTTGAAGGATGGATACAACTGTATGTAGGAATTGCTAGTTTTGGGTGAGATATTATGCTTCCCCTGTATCCCCAACACCTGATTGCATAACCAGAAAGTTTTGGGAGTTTATAAGTGGGAATTCAAGTAGCTCCTAGGACATCTTTCCGACAGATGCATGATATGAGATTGGGGTTCGACGTCTAGTGGTCCGCCTATCCACGGTTGGTTTTACAGTGGTCTCGTTGTGTCTTAAAGAGTCCTTGGCTATGCTGACTCGGGGACGCTTCGTATGTCATGTGCATTGCCTTGTACATGATGGTGCTGTACGATCGAGCTCATGTGGGCCCCACCATGAAAACTCCGGACGAAATCTCTATCATATGTTTGTTCCGGCTTATTTTGCAAGCCAATCCTTTGTTTTTTTTCAGTTGTGGTATTCGAGTTGCTTCGAAGTCAAGTGTTGATTCCATACCTTTCCTAAACAATGTTCTCATGTTTCTATGTGAATACTAATCCTTCATGATAATCGAGATTGTCATGTCAATCCTTTTCAACCAGCATGTTTCTCTTCAAGTGGATCCGATCATTTCTACATTCGTGAGATCAATTCTCAGTTCTTTGCAACGGTGTTTGCTTCATCCGTTCCCAAGTTGCTTTTGTTTTCCCGCCCTCCCACCCTTTTTCTTCGATGACTAAGATTTCTTAATCAAGTATCTATCTTATGGATGTGAAGTCTCTCCATTCTTTTCCGTCAATGTTCTTACCCGGTGGTTCTCGTGAAGATGCTCTACAAGTTCATCATTATTCGTTCTTTTTCTTCTCCGGTGGATTCAATTCAAGCTTTGTTGATCTTATACTTTTCCTCGTTTCAAATACCTTCTCATGCCGGTGCACCTCTTTGTCATTCACCTCTCGCTATTCAATTATTCCAGAGTGCTGAAGATATCTCGAAGATTCGTGTTTCCACTCTGCATTCGTTCAAGCTCTTTCGAGGTTTTAATCTCATTCAAGCCATTTAATTCAACCGGTGCAATCTCTCTTTTAAATCATTCAACGGTGTTTCTTTTGAGTGGGCCCTAACCCACATGTCTTTTTCCAGGATCTTACCTGACTCTTCTTATTTTCCCGGAGCTATCCTCAAATTTTTCTCAAAGTTTGGAGTAAGAATGAGTTATCATTAGTCAAATGCCTTTCTCTAAGATTTTTCGAATTCTTTTTATCATCGGTTCAACCTTTCTATTCGTCATCCCGGAATATCTCAACAATTCATGGTGGTGTTTCTCATCGTCATTCGCAACATTTGAAGACCAAAGAAGAGTTTCTCTTCAATCATATCTGTTCTCTCGAAGATTCTCAGTTCAAGCTTGATTCTATCCTCTCATAATTGTTTTCGATTGTGACAATTCTTTTCAACCTTAGCTATTCAGGAGTCTTTTCAGTTTGATTCTCCGAAGGCCATCATTTCGGGATTATTCATATTCAGCTTTCAGCTCTCGTTCTCCAAATCATACCGGTGCATCTTTCAAATATCCACTAATCAGCTCGTGATCTCTTCGTTCTCTTGTATCAATTCTCTCAAGTATCTTCGTTCATTTTCTAATTCCTCCCGATGTTTCTTTATCTTTTCCTCGTTCATTTTTGATTCTTATGGTGATTCATTCAAGATTTCTCTTCCTTCGTTATCATATCAATTCATTTGTTCTTTCCAATCCTACCAGTGGTTCGTGGAAGACCTTTCTCAAGTTTATGCTATATCTCTCTTCAATCCTTTGCAACAGGAATAAGTAGTATGCCAAATCCGTTTCTTGTCATAAATTTAAATTGGTGAAGGATACGCATAACATAATTCTTATTCTTGTTTCATCCAAGTGATCAATTCCTTCCTTCGGAGTTTGTTCATGATGAATAAATTCTTGATTTTCTTTTGTTCATCTTTTCTTTCTCGGAGTTCCAAGCTCTAATTATCATGGAGATCCATCTAAATCATTACAAGGTTTCACCTTGTGTTTTCAACTTCTTTTTCTTTTTCAAGCCTCCTTTCCTTACGACCTTCTTTTAATCCATCCGGAGTTATTCGAGAGTTTTCTACATGGTGGTTTGTCAAGGATTCTTTTCAATCTTCGATCGTTCTTCAAGATTTCTCTGGCAATTTTGATCCGCCAAGCTATACTCAAAAATAAACATGGCGTTCAACACATGTCTTACTTTGAGGAGTTCAAGCATTCTTCAATTTGCAACCGAAGCGCAATTCTTTCATATCTCATCTTTTGAGGTGGTGTTATGTCATTGTTGATAATTTCCCTTCATGTTTCATGATTCAAAAGTTGTCAGGAATGAGGTATTTAAACCCATCACTTTATTCCATGGAGTTATCTTGGCATAAATTTCACCTAAAGCCTTCCATTGGGAATGTTGTTCGTTGTGGTGATTATCTATGATCCAAGTTCTTCATTTATCCTCCCGATGAAATAAGTTTCTCGTCTCCTTGTTCATATCAATCCAATCTATTATTTCCGTTAGTGGCAGAATTTCACCTCATAATTTTGAGATGTCTTCTATAAGCCCACATCAAGCTTATCTTTTCGTAGTTGATAATCCAACAACTCCGTTCTAGCATTTGTTGTAAGCGTGCTTTCTCAAGATATTGTTTTCTCCTCCGTTCATTTCATTCCATTGTACTTCCGGAGGCATTGTGATGTTGCTCTCCTCACTCATCGTCTCAAATGGTGAGGATCATGTTCTTTTCGTGCTTACCCATTTAACCGGAGTGTTCTGCCCCTTTGCTCAAGTTCTTTTCACCTTATGAAGTCTTTCATCTCTTTTCAACCGGAGTACTGTCCGAATTTGTTCTTCCTCGTTCCTCTTTTCTAACGGAGTGTTTTTAACTTCGATCATCTCCGTTGTATTCTTTCTTTCAAGTTGTTCAACATTTCAAGGTTCTTTGGTTTCACTCGTTTGTCAAAGAAGCAACTTAGTTTTACCTGTTCTCTTCCTCTTCCGTTTTCCCTCCGGTGCCATCCTAGATCTCGGGACGAGATCCTCTCGTAGTGGTGGAGTGTTGTAACGCCCCGAGACCGTTGCACTAGGTGTCTTCCAGTTATTCACTGTTGTTGCCTTGTCATTTGCTTGCGTGTCATGCATTTCATATCATGTCATCATGTGCATCGCATTCGCATACGTGTTCGTCTCATGCATCCGAGCATTTTCCTCGTTGTCCATTTTGCAATCCGGCACTCCTATGTCCTCCAGCGCCCCCTTTTGCCTCTTTTCATGAGCAGGCTTTAAACTTTCTCAAATTGGATCGAGATTTGCCAAGCGGCCTTGGTTCACCACCGGTAGACTGCATGTCAAGTTTCGTGCCATTTGGAGTTCGTTTGATACTCCAATGGTTAACCGGCGAACCGTCAAGGCCTCGTGTGTGTTGCAGCCCAACACCCCTCCAAAGTGGCCCAAAACTCATCCAAACCCCCTCCATCCTCTCGGCCGTTCAATGACGACCGCGTGGCCGAAAACCGCACCTCATTTGGACTCTCCTAGCTCCCTCTACCTATAAATATGTGTCTCCCTCCGAATTTTTCGCGCAGTACAAACCCTAGCACCACTCCCCTCGCGCCGCTGGACGTTTCTTCCTCCCGCGCCGGACATGTCCGCCCTCCACATCAGTCTGACCAATGGCGTCATGTCACGTCAGCTTCCCCGCCGCCTCAGCCACTCAGGCGTCGCCACCTCAGCGCGGGCCGCGCCCCACTTCGCCGCACCACCCGCCGGTCCAAGGTCAGGCCCTCTCCGGCCCACGCCTCCTTCAGCGCACCCACTGGGGCACCCGCGCCACTCCACCATCGACGACCGCGTGTGCCGCCGCCGGCCATCGTGTCCCGCCTCCTCGCTTCCCCACCGGAGTCCTGCGCCCTGCCGGACTTCGCCTCCGCCTCCCTGATCTCCATCCACCGCCGCCGTGCCCGGATCCGGCACCGGCCGACCGGACCTGGCCGTCCCCGCCGCTGTCTCGCGACCCGAGTCGCCGGAGACCGCCGCCGTGTGCTCCCGTTGCCGCCGCCGCCCGCCAAGGGGATCGGGAGGAGCCCCGATCCAGTCACCGCGTTGACCGCGCGTGGTCTGTGGGTGGGCCAGCGCCTCTCCACGGCCCATCTCTGCCCGATGCCCAGCACACCCACCAGCGCCGGCCTGCCTCCTCGCCGATCCGGCCCAAACCGCCCGTTGACCACTGTTCACCCAAGGTCCACTTTTCCTCAGTCCTTTGTTCCCCATATTTTTATGCCATGTTCGTGATGCCGTAACTCCTCATCCGTAGCTCCATTTTGCGTGCATGAGTTATCAAAATGTTCATCATGATGTGCTTTTCATTTTGTTCCATTGTGCCATGCTTGTTTGAGTCCATCTTGATGCCCTAATGACTGTTGCAAGAGTGCTATAAAATGTTAGGTGCTGTTTCTTATCAGATTATGAGCATTTGCCATTTTTGCCATGATTATTGTGTGCTGCATATAGTCATGAGCTCTACATGTGTTTTGGGCTATGTCATGCCATCTTTACAGGGGTGTATGCCATGTATTTTTGTGATCAATGTGGTGACTAGCACAAGCATGCAAAGTAGCTCTCGTGATATTGCTGATTTCAGGGACTTAGAATTTCACTAAGTTATTTCCCTGCTGTTATTTAATGCCATGTATTCATGTTGCTACAACGAGATCCATGCTTCTTTTGAGTATGTTCAGTAAGGAGGATTTGGGCATATAGTTTTGCTCTATCCATCCATGTCCTTGTTTGCATTTATGGAGTGCCCTAGCATGACTCAATCTTGCTCTACTTTTGCTATAAAATGTTCCTAGCAGATTGTTTACGTGTTAATCAATTTTGCCAAGGTTGTTGTAGTTGATCCATGCATGCTATGAGATTGTTCTTGCCATGGTTAGCTTCTTGAACATGTCTTCTTGCTGGGAGTATGCTTAGTTTGTCATGCAATGCCTTGTGTTGAGTGCATCAAGCTTGCAAACATGCCTTCATAAGTCTGAATCTGTTAACGAAACTTGCTATGTTTACATGGGTGCCATCATATCTTATGATCCTTTTTGGCTTATGGTCAGTAAGGGACTTTTGTTATATGCTTTGAGTAGATTCATGCCATGCCTTGTATTGCTATGTTCTGTTCCTGTAGCATGTTGATATCTTTCTCTAAACATTGCTTCCCGGTGTTAATTCCTGACAGGTTAGTATTTTCACTAAGTCTGTGATGCTGATATCTTTTGCACTTTTGCCATGCTTGTTTGAACCTGCTCTTGTGTAATATAGCCATAGCTCATTGTTCATCTTTTGTCAAGCATCTTGAGTAGATCACTGCCATGTGCTTTGTTGCTATGTTGGAGTGCAGTAGCTTAGTTTCTTGTTGCATTCTAGATGGCATCGTGCTGTTAATCGCAGAAGTGTCCCATCATTGTTTTGCTTGCCATTTGCAAACCGTGCATCCGATTCCGGTGATCTTAATATGGATTTCGACTGAAATCAACTCATCTTTACAGCGGCGCACTTGGTTTGCCAAGTTGAGTCCTGGTTCAATCTTTTCCTTCTAGAGCACGCATCTGCATTGCATAGCACATCCCGCATATCATGCCCTGTTTTGCATCATGTTGCTTGTGCACTGCACCGTGGTTGATTGTGGTTTCCTTTGCTTGTGTTCTTTCCTTGGGTAGAGCCGGGAGACGAGTTCATGTTCGAGGAACCCGTTGAGTATGCTTACGAGGATCAAGCTTTCGTCAACCTCTGAGAACTTTGCAGGCAAGATGACCATACCCTCGAAATCACTTCTATCTTTGCTTGCTAGTTGCTCGCTCTTTTGCTATGCTGCGATACCTACCACTTCCTATATCATGCCTCCCATATTGCCATGTCAAACCTCTAACCCACCTTGTCCTAGCAAACCGTTGTTTGGCTATGTTACCGCTTTGCTCAGCCCCTCTTATAGCGTTGTTAGTTGCAGGTGAAGATGGAGTTTGTTCTATGTTGGAACATGGATATTTGTTGGGATATCACAATATCTATTATTTTATTTAATGCATCTATATACTTGGTAAAGGGTGGAAGGCTCGGCCTTATGCCTGGTGTTTTGTTCCACTCTTGCCGCCCTAGTTTTCGTCATACCGGTGTTATGTTCCTTGATTTTGTGTTCCTTACGCGATTGGGGTATAATGGGAACCCCTTGACAGTTCGCCTTGAATAAAAATCCTCCAGCAAGGCCCAACCTTGGTTTTACCATTTGCACTAACAACCTATCACCTTCCCTTGGGTTCTGCAGACTCAAGGGTCATCTTTATTTTAACCCCCGGGCCAGTGCTTATCTAAGTGTTGGTCCGAACCTGTCAGCCGCCGGTGGCCACCAGGGGCAACTCTGGGCTGGCCTACCGGAAGTTTGGACAATCCAGTGTTGCCCTGAGAACGAGATATGTGCAGCTCCTATCAGGATGTCGCACATCGGGCGGCTTCGCTGGCCTGGTTTTACCATTGTCGAAATGTTTTGTAACCGGGATTCCGAGTCTGATCGGGTCTTCCTGGGAGAAGGAATATCCTTTGTTGACCGTGAGAGCTTGTGATGGGCTAAGTTGGGACACCCCTGTAGGGTTTTGAACTTTCAAAAGCCGTGCCCGCGGTTATGGGCAGATGGGAATTTGTTAATATCTGGTTGTAGAGAACTTGACACTTAACTTAATTAAAATGTATCAACCGCGTGTGTAGCCATGATGGTCTCTTTCCGGCGGAGTCAGGGAAGTGAACACGATTTTGGTGTTATGCTTGAATGTAAGTAGATTCGGGATCACTTCTTGATCACTTCTAGTTCACGACCGTGCTTTGCTCTCTTCTCGCTCTCATTTGTGTAAGTTAGTCACCATATATGCTAGTGCTTGCTGTAGCTCCACCTCATTACCCCTTTCCTACCCATAAGCTTAAATAGTCTTGATCTCATGGGTGTGAGATTGCTTAGTCCCCGTGACTCACAGATTACTTCAAACAGTTGCAGGTGCCCATGATAACCGTGCAGGTGACTCAACCGAGCTCAAGGAGGAGCTCGATGAAGATCGTGTTCATTGTGTTGTTTTGTTTCCAGTTGATAAGTAGTGGAGCCCAGTCGGGGCGATCGGGGATCTAGCATTAGGGGTTGTCTTTCTTTATTTTGGTTACGTAGTCGGACCTTGATTGTATTCTGGATGATGTAATGCTATATTCATGTATTGTCTGAAGTGGTGATTGTAAGCCAACTCTTTATCCCATTCTTATTCAGTACATGGGATGTGTAAAGATTACCCCTCTTGCGACATGCCTACTATGCGGTTATGCCTCTAAGTCGTGCTCCGACACATGGGAGATATAGCCGCATCATGGGTGTTATAGTTGAAGATCTCTTGGTCGATAATTTTGATGGGCATGTTATTTATTTCTATGATGAAGCTGCTAGAATTGCTAAACCCGATGGAAAGGATAAACATAGACCTGTTGTTGGCATGCCTGTTGTTTCTATTAAAATAGGAGATCATTGTTATCATGGCTTATGTGATTTGGGTGCTAGTGTATGTGCAATCCCTTTTACTCTATACCAAGAAATAATGAATGATATTGCACCTGCCGAGATATAAGATATTGATGTTACTATGAAGCTTGCTAATAGAGATACTATCTCACCAATTGAGATTGTTAGAGATGTTGAAGGCTTGTGCAGGAAAATAAAATACCCTACAGATTTTCTAGTTCTTGGTTCCCCACAAGATGATTTTTTTCCCATTATATTTGGTAGAGCTTTCTTGAACACCGTCAATGCTAAAATAGATTGTGAGAAAGAAACTATGAGTGTAAGTTTTGGGGATGTGTCTCATGAGTTTAACTTCTCCAAATTTTGTAGACAACCCCATGATAGAGAATTGCGTAATAAAGAAGAAATTATTGGTCTTGCTTCTATTGCCGTGCCTCCTACTTATCCATTAGAAAAATATTTGCTAGACCATGAAAATGATGTGTTCATGAATGAATGAAAGGAATTAGATGAGATTTTCTTTAAACAAATGCATGTTTTGAAACACAATTTCCCCGTTGAAACTCTTGGAGATCCTGTACCACCCAAGAGTGATCCTGTGTTTGATCTTAAACAATTACCTGATACCTTGTAATATGCTTATCTTGATGAAAAGAAGATATATCCTGTTATTATTAGTGCTAACCTTCCAGAGCATGAAAAAAAGAAATTATTGAAAACTCTGAAGAACCACAGTGCCACTATTGGATATACTCTTGATGATCTTAAGGGCATTAGTCCCACTCTATGTCAGCAAAAAATTAATATGGAACCCGATGCTAAACCTGTTGTTGATCATCAGCGACGGTTGAATCCTAAGATGAAAGAAGTGGTAAGAAATGAAATATTAAAGCTGCTGGAAGCAGGTATAATTTATCCTATTGCTGATAGTAGATGGGTAAGTCATGTTCATTGTGTCCCTAAGAAGGGAGGTATTACTGTTGTGCCTAATGATAAAAACACTACAAAAAAAGACACATCCGTGACATTTTGGGCCGAACGAATTTTTTTTTCTGTCATACATATGACACTTCTATGATGATAATTGTGACAAAACCCGGTATCATCATAGATGTGGTGGGCTCCTACTTCTATGACAAAAAATCATGACAAAAAATGGGATTTTCGTCCTAGGCGGGCCGGAGACGCAGCTGCATGACATTCTTTGGGCCGTCCATGATGGAAAAAACCATGGTAGAAGCGAGGGGGAGGAAAATTTCGGGGAGTTCCCGGTTACAGTGGGAGGTCGGGGGCCGAGCGATGCGCGTTTCTCTCGTACACGTACGCGCGTGTGTGCGAGGCGTTGGCTCTAACTGAACCCGAGCGAGGCGTTGAGCTCTAACTGAACCCGAGCGATTGCACTGCAGGCTACATGTTACTGAACCCGAGCGATCGATCGATGGCTATTAACTGAACCCAATCGAGCGATTCCTTCGCTACTGCTGCTAACTGAAGCCGATCGATTGAATGAACAGTGAGCGTT
>NC_057794.1:43090705-43105634 GCF_018294505.1 Triticum aestivum | reverse complement strand
GGAGGGCTGAATGAATAGTAGACGGTGGAGGCGTGCCCGTGGAGGGGTGGTTGAATAGGACCCCATGGTGTGGAGGGCTGGATGAATAGTAGACAGTGGAGGGGTGCCCGTGGAGGGGTGGTTGAACAGTAGCCGGTGGAGTAGCGCGCGGTGGAGGCTGGATGAACAGGAGCCCGTGGAGGCTGGAGGAGGTCGACGGTGGAGATGAACAGTATCCCGTGGAGTCCGTTTTGCGGTACGCCACACCCCTCCCGATGAACAGGACCCCCGTTTCGACCGTAGGAGGTCCGTTTCGTCTGTTTTGCGGTATGCCACACCCCTCCCGATCAACAGGACCCCCGTTTCGACCGTAGGAGGTCCGTTTCCTCCGTTCTGCGGTACGCCAGGCCTTGTTTCCATCGCATGTTCCGTCCAAGCCCTCCTAATGAACACGACCACGCATTCCGTTCCGACCCAGCCGATTGGTTCCCACACGTTTCGTTGCCTCCCGATGAACACGACGCATTCCGTTGCCTACCGATGAATATGACGCATTTCGTTGCCTCCCCATGAACACGACGCATTCTGTTGCCTCCCCATGAACACGACGATGACGCTGTTTCTCCGTTCCGACCCAGCCATGTACACGAGCCCTGGCCGTACGTATGCGCGAGTAGGCGTTCGAGACCCCGCCCGTATGTACACATACGTGGCCCTATTTTCTTTCTTGCACCCTCGCCGCTGTACGTACGTGTACATGCCACGTGCGCGCCTACGACACGTGCGGGCATCTACATCGACCAATATGTACGTACATGTTCGCGACCAGAATGACAAAGCTACATACGCTTCGACCAGGTGGGTCCCGACTGCCAGACACTTCCTTGCCTGCGAAGATGTAGCTGGTGGGTCCCAGCAGTCAGGGGCGAATCATTTTTTTTGCCCATACGCACTTCCTTGTGTGCGAAGATGTAGCCGGTGGGTCCTAGCAGTCAGGGGGGCGAATCGTTTTTTTGCCCGGACGCACTTCCTTGCGTGCGAAGGTGTAGCTGGTGGGTCCCAACAGTCAGGGGGCGAATTGTTTTTTTGCCCGGAAGCACTTCCTTGTGTGCGAAGATGAAGCTGGTGGGTCCCATCAGTGAGGGGGAAACGTTTTTCCGTGAAATACAATGGACCGTCCGGTGGGTCCCAGCTATCAGGTGGAGGAATCATTATTTTCCGCGTAATAAGGAGGCACTTCCTTGCTGTGGCCGTGGACCCAGTTGTCAGTCTCTCCACGTACAGTCCACGTCCGATGGAAGTCGTTCCTTGACCATGTTGACCAGGCCACGCCGAGAGCACCACGGCGGTGGACGACAGCGAGGCCTAGGAAGGGGACGACGCGGAGCCGGGGAAGACGCGGCAGTGGAAGCCCGCGCGGAGAGGAGTACGAGGGTTCACTGGTTCGGCTGTGGTGTGAGGCTGCCGTCGCCACAGGGCCTGGCCAGCGGTGGGAATAGTAGGGGGCGGTGAGGCCTCCGCGGCAGCACAGCCGGCCATGGGAGGCAGGAGCATGCGGCACGACCGGCGCTGCCTTGGGCGGCTGGAGCAAGAAGACCAGAGGTTGAAGAAGCAGTATGGCCGTTGGATGGACATAGTACGGTCACTGGAGCTAGAATCGTTCATATTGACTAAGTTGATAAAGCCCTCCGTCCCCGTCAACTTAGTTGGCCCACAAGTCATCCTACCACTATGGTGGGTCCCAGCTAGCAGGGGGGTATTCATTTTTTTGTGCGTAATAAGGAGGCACTTCCTCGCGTGCGAAGATATGGCTGGTGGGTCCGACATGTCAGCAGGGGAATATTTTTTCACGAAATACAGAGGCCCTTCCGGTGGGTCCCAGCTGTTAGGTGGACGAATCATTATTTTGCGCGTATAGTCCACGACCGATGGATGTCGTTCGTTGACCACGTTGACCAGGCCGCGCCGAGAGCACCATGGCGGTGGACGACGGTGAGGCCTAGGAAGGGAATGGCACGAAGCCGGGGAAGACTCGGCAATGGTTGCCCACGCGGTGGGGAGTACGAGGGTTTACTGGTCCGGCTGCCGTCGCCGGAAAATAACAGGAGGTGTGGGTGAGTAGAGGAATGGCCTGGCCAACAATGAAGTAGGGTGGGGCGGTGCGGCCTGTGCGGCAGCACAACCGGCCACGGGAGGCGGGAGCAGGCAGTCCCACCGGAGCTGGTTTGGGCGGCTGGAGCAAGAAGATCAGATATTGAAGAAGCAGCACGGCCGTTGGATTAACATCCAACGGTCACTGCTGCTAGAATCGTTTGTGGACTAAGTTAACAAAGCCAAAGTACACATCAATCTAGTAGACCCACAAGTCAGCCTCCAAATTTGTCCCAAACAGCATACAACCCGAAATTTCTAGCTAGTTTCAAATTAATTTTAAATCTAAATATACCTTAATTTAAATTCAATGAAATTTTACCCACACAAAAACAATGAAATTTAAAATATCAAAATCTGAAAGAAAACAGTATTTTGGAACTAATTGCCTGTTTGCTGCATTTTTTCATTTTACAGCCCATTTATTATTACTTATAGCCCATTTCTTATTACTTATAGCCCATTTTCTGGGCAAAATGCATCCCTCCTCGTCTTGAAAGATTTCCGGCACAGCAAGGCGTCGAAAAGCAAGTAGGCCTATGTTGGTTATTCTACAAAAAACCAAAATAGCTGGCTAGCCATTTTCAGAAAGGAAAAAACAAACTGGGCTGGTCATGTGCTAAACATATGAAATAAAAGCCTGGGCTAGACGGGCCACGGGTCCCGCACAACCCAGTTGATACCCTTCTCCGTCCTGAAAAAACAAGATTACTGCGCGCGCTGCTGGGTCCCTACTGTCATCCTCACCATGTACAGTCATCTCCTTATTCCTCTCGGTTGTTGACCATGTTGACAACACCGGAGGGCGGCGCCGCGGCGAGCTAACCAAGGCGGAGGACGATGGTGAGGCCTCGGACGGGAACAAAAAGGAGCTGGGGAAGATCACAGCCAGCCGTGGGCGAGGCGGGAGCAGGCGGTCCCGCCGGGGCTGGTTTGGCTTTAGCGGCTCGAGGAAGAAGAGACTGAAGAAACGCGACAGACGTTGAATGTCCATCCAACGGACAAGGTTGGCACAATCGTTTGTTGACTAAGCGGACACCAAGTAGCATACTTTTTTATATATAGGAAGAAAACTTCGAGGAAACTGCGTTCGTGTGCCGTCCTCCTCACAGGGAGCGTTCGCCACATAAGTGACTAGCACCCTTGGTTTTCAACCGAGTGGTCTTGGGTTTGAGTCCCAGGAACTCTCAATTTTTTCCTCCTTCCTCGCAAAAAAGGGAAAGAAAATCAAAGACTTGGGAAGGCTGCTACCTCTTGAGCACTGCGTTGGTTTTCCCCGAAGAGGAAGGGATGATGCAGCAAAGTAGCGTAAGTATTTCCCTCAGTTTTTGAGAACCAAGGTATCAATCCAGTAGCAGGCTACGCGCGAGTCCCTCGTACCTGCACAAGACATATAAATCCTCGCAACCAACGCAAATAGGGGTTGTCAATCCCTATAAGGCCACTTACGAGGGTGAGATCTGATATATATGATAAGATAATATTTTTGGTATTTTTATGATAAAGATGCAAAGTAAAATAAAGGCAAGGTAAATAGAAAAGGAAATAACTAAGTAGTAGGAGATCAATATGATAAAGATAGACCCGGGGGCCATAGGTTTCACTAGTGGCTTCTCTCGAGAGCATAAGTATTCTACGATGGGTGAACAAATTACTGTTGAGCAATTGACAGAATTGAGCATAGTTATGAGAATATCTAGGTATGATCATGTATATAGGCATCACGTCCGAGACAAGTAGACCAACTCCTGCCTGCATCTACTACTATTACTCCACTAATCTACCGCTATCCAACATGCATCTAGAGTATTAAGTTAAAAATAGAGTAACACCTTAAGCAAGATGACATGATGTAGATGGATACACTCATGCAATATGAAGAAAACCCCATCTTCTTATCCTCGATGGCAACAATACAATACGTGCCTTGCTGCCCTTACTGTCACCGGGAAAGGACACCGCAAGATTGAACCCAAAGCTAAGCACTTCTCCCATTGCAAGAAAGATCAATCTAGTAGGCCAAACCAAACTGATAATTCGAAGAGACTTGCAAAGATAACCAATCATACATAAAAGAATTCAGAGAAGATTCAAATATTATTCAAAGATATACTTGATCATAAACCCACAATTCATCGGTCTCAACAAACACACCGTAAAAAGAAGATTACATTGAATAGATCTCCACAAGAGAGGGGGAGAACATTGTATTGAGATCCAAAAAGAGAGAAGAAGCCATCTAGCTAATAACTACGGACCCATAGGTCTGAAGTAAACTACTCACACTTCATCAGAGAAGCTATGGTGTTGATGTAGAAGCCCTCCGTGATCGATGCCCCCTCCGGTAGAGCTCCGGAACAGGCCCCAAGATGGGATCTCGTGGATACAGAAAGTTGCGGCGGTGGAATTAGGTTTTTGGCTCCTATTCTGATCGTTTTGGGTACGCGGATATATATAGGAGGAAGAAGTACGTCGGTGGAGCAACAGGGGGCCCACAAGGGTGGAGGGCGCGCCTTGGGGGGGGGGGCAGGCGCGCCCCCTACCTAGTGGCCTCCTGTTAGTTGGCTTGACGTAGGGTGCAAGTCTCCTGAGTTGTATTCGGTGAGAAAATCACGTTCCCGAAGGTTTCATTCCGTTTGGACTCCGTTTGATTTTCCTTTTCTTCGAAACCCTAAAACAGGCAAAAAACAGCAATTCTGGGCTGGGCGTCCGGTTAATAGGTTAGTCCCAAAAATAATATAAAAGTGGATAACAAATCCTAATAATGTCCAAAATAATAGATAATATAGCATGGAGCAATCAAAAATTATAGATACGTTGGAGACGTATCAAGCATCCCCAAGCTTAATTCCTGCTCGTCCTCGAGTAGCTAAATGATAAAAGCAGAATTTTTGATGCGGAGTGCTACTTGGCATAATTTTAATGTAATTCTTCTTAATTGTGGTATGAATATTCAGATCCGAAAGATTCAAGACAAAAGTTTATATTGACATAGAAAATAATAATACTTTAAGCATACTAACAAAGCAATTATGTCTTCTCAAAATAACATGGATAAAAAAGTTATCCCTACAAAATCATATAGTCTGGCTATGCTCTATCTTCACCACACAAAATATTTAAACCATGCACAACCCCGATGACAAGCCAAGCAATTATCTCATACTTTTGACATTCTCAAAACTTTTTCAATCTTCACGCAATACATGAGCGTGAGCCATGGATATATCACTATAGGTGGAATAGAGTGGTGGTTGTGGAGAAGGCAAAAAGGGGAAGATAGTCTCACATCAACTAGGCGTATCAATGGGCTATGGAGATGCCCATCAATAGATATCAATGTGAGTGAGTAGGGATTGCCATGCAACGGATGCACTAGAGCTATAAGTATATGAAAGCTCAAAAAGAAACTAAGTGGGTGTGCATCCAACTTGCTTGCTCATGAAGCCCATCATTGGAATATACAGGCCAAGTTCTATAATGAAAAATTCCCACTAGTGTATGAAAGTGATAACATGAGAGACTCTCTACTATGAAGATCATGGTGCTACTTTGAAGCACAAGTGTGGTAAAAGGATAGTAACATTGTCCCTTCTCTCTTTTTCTCTCATTTTTCTATTTTTTATTTGGGCCTTCTCTCTCTTTTTTTGTGGCCTATTTTCTTTCTATTTTTTTGTTTGGGCTTCTTTGGCCTCTTTTATTTATTTTTCGTCCGGAGTCTCATCCCGACTTTTGGGGGAATCATAGTCTCCATCATCCTTTCCTCACTGGGACAATGCTCTAATAATGATGATCATCACACTTTTATTTTTCTTACACCTCAACAATTACAACTCGATACTTAGAACAAAATATGACTCTATATGAATGCCTCGGGAGGTGTACCGGGATATGCAATGATGCATGAGTGACATGTATGAAAGAATTATGAATGGTGGCTTTGCCACAAATACGATGTCAACTACATGATCATGCTAAGCAATATGAGAATGATGGAGTGTGTCATAATAAACGGAACGGTGGAAAGTTGCATGGCAATATATCTCGGAATGGCTATGGAAAAGCCATAATAGGTACGTATGGTGGCTGTTTTGAGGAAGGTATATGGTAGGTGTATGATACCGGCGAAAGGTGCGCAATATTAGAGAGGCTACCAAAGGTGGAAGGGTGAGAGTGCATATAATCCATGGACTCAACATTAGTCATAAAGAACTCATATACTTATTACAAAAATCTACAAGTTATCAAGGCAAAGTATTACGCGCATGCTCCTAGGGGGATAGATTGGTAGGAAAAGACCATCGCTCGTCCCCGACCGCCACTCATAAGGTAGCCAATCAATAAATAAATCATGCTCCGACTTCATCACATAACGGTTCACCATACGTGCATGCTACGGGAATCACAAGCTTCAACACAAGTATTTCTCAAATTCACAACTACTCAACTAGCTTGACTTTAATATCACCATCTCCATATCTCAAAACAATTATCAAGTATCAAACTTATCATAATATTCAACACACTCATAAGAGAATTTTTTTTATTCTTGAATACCTAGCATATTAGGATTTAAAGCAAATTACCATGCTATTAAGACTCTAAAAATAATCTAAGTTAAGAATGAGAGATCAATAGTTTCTATAAAACAAATCCACCACCATGCTCTAAAAGATATAAGTGAAGTACTAGAGCAAAATTATATGACTCAAAAGATATAAGCGAAGCACATAGAGTATTCTAAAAAATTCCAAATCATGTATGACTCTCTCAAAAGGTGTGTACAGCAAGTATGATTGTGGTAAACTAAAAAATAAATACTCAAATAATACAAGACGCTCCAAGCAAAACACATATCATTTGGCGAATAAAAATATAGCTCCAAGTAAAGTTACCGATAGAAGTAGACGAAAGAGGGGATGCCTTCCAGGGCATCCCCAAGCTTTGGCTTTTAGGTGTCCTTAGATTATCTTGGGGGTTCGATGGGCATCCCCAAGCTTAGTCTCTTGCCACTCCTTGTTCCATAATCCATCAAATCTTTACCCAAAACTTGAAAACTTCACAACACAAAACTTAAAGTAGAAAATCTCGTGAGTTCCGTTAGCGAAAGAAAATAAAAGACCACATCAAGGTACTGTAATGAACTCATTCTTTATTTATATTGGTGTTATAACTACTGTATTCCAAGTTCTCTATGATTTATAAACTATTTTACTAGCCATAGATTCATCAAAATAAGCAAACAACACACGAAAAACAGAATCTGTCAAAAACAGAACAGTCTGTAGTAATCTGTAGCTAGCGCAAGATCTGGAACCCCAAAAATTATAAAATAAATTTATGGACGTGAGGAATTTATCTATTAATAATATTCAAAAAGAATTAACTAAATATCACTTTCCAAATAAAAATGACAGCAGTTGTCGTGAGCGCTAAAGTTTCTGTTTTTTACAGCAAGTTCAACAAGACTTTCCCCAAGTCTTCCCAACGGTTCTACTCGGCACAAACACTAATGAAACACAAAAAACACAACCAAAACAGAGGCTAGATAAATTATTTATTAGTAAACAGGAGAAAAAAAGGAAGAAATAAAAAATAAAATTGGGTTGCCTCCCAACAAGCGCTATCGTTTAACGCCCCTGGCTAGGCATAACAAGCAAGAATAGATCTAGGTATTGCCATCTTTGGTAGGCAATCCATAAGTGGCTCTCAGAATAGATTCATAAGGTAATTTAATTTTATTTCTAGGAAAGTGTTCCATGCCTTTCCTTAATGGAAATTGGAATCTGATATTTCCTTCCTTCATATCAATAATTGCACCAATCGTTCTAAGGAAAGGTCTACCAAGAATAATAGGACATGAAGGATTGCAATCTATGTCGAGAACGATAAAATCTATGGGCACATAATTCCTATTTGAAACAATAAGAACATCATTAATTCTTCCCATAGGTTTCTTAATAGTGGAATCCGCAAGGTGCAAGTTTAGAGAGCAATCATCAAAATCACGGAAACCTAACAAATCACACAAAGTCTTTGGAATCGTGGAAACACTAGCACCCAAATCACATAAAGCATAGCATTCATGATCTTTAATTTTTTAATTTTAATAGTCGGTTCCCACTCATCATAAAGTTTTCGAGGGATAGAAACTTCCAATTCAAGTTTTTCTTGATAAGATTGCATCAAGGCATCAACGATATGTTTAGTAAACGCTTTATTTTGACTATAAGCGTGAGGAGATTTTAGCACGTATTGCAACAAGGAAATACAATCAATCAAAGATCAATTTTCATAGTTAAATTCCTTGAAATCCATAATAGTGGGTTTAGCAACATCTAGGGTTTTAATTTCTTCAATCCCACTTTTATCAAATTTAGCATCAAGATCAAAAGATTCAGAATTCTTGGAATGCAGTCTAGGTAAAGGTGGATCATATTCAGTCCCATCATTATCAAGATTCATATTGCAAAACAAAGATTTAATAGGGACACATCAATAACTTTTAGATATTCATCATTATTTTCATAGGAACTAGAAGAACACGCTTTTATAAAGGCATCTTTCTTAGCACGCATCCTAGCGGTTCTTTCTTTGCACTCGTCAATGGAAATTCTCATGGCTTTGAGAGACTCATTGATATCATGCTTAGGTGGAATAGATCTAAGTTTCAAAGAATCAACAGCAAGAGCAATTCTATCAACGTTCCTGGCCGAATCATCAATCTTAAGCAATTTTTCTTCAATCATAGCATTAAAATTCTTTTGCGAAGTAATAAATTCTTTAATATTAGAATCAAAATCAGAGGGCATCTTATTATAATTTCCATAAGAATTGTTGTAGGAATTACCATAATTATTAGAGGGATTACTAGGATAAGGCCTAAGGATGGCAATGGGTCGGGTTTGGATCGGGTTGAACAATATAAAATCCATATCCATATCCATGAAGACAGTCTTTACCCACCCATGAAAAAATCCACAGGTGAAAATTTGTGTCCATGTCCAAACCCGATGGATATCCATACCCACTGGATATCCACTGGGTCCTCTCAAGACATATAAATAAGACATAGCACAATGTTAACATAAGCTTCTTTGTTCTTCACCTCATGGTTGGCTAGGTTTCACTTATGGTAAACATCAACTTATGGCAAATCAACGTCCACTAACAAACTAATATAATTTAGTTTTTTTCTTTCTAAAAGATGAGAATGATGAGTAATTTAACGAGGAGATAAAAATAAGGGAAGGTGCACTGTAGTATGTTACGGCGGGTATTGAATGTCAACTAATAGAAGTTACGACGAGGATTATGCAATTTCTTTTGCATGTTTTAGATAACAAAGTGGAAAATTCTAGTGGGACATTTGACTGTGGGGTAGGGATAACAGATTTTGACCCATTAAATCATACTATCGGGTCGGGTTTGGGTATACCCATGGGAACAAGATTAGATCCATGCCCTACCCACGAGCAACCGGGTCGGGTTTGGGCGCTGCCCATGGGCACAAAAGTATATCCAAACACTCTTAATAAAGCGTCTACTAAAATAAAGCGTCTACTAAATAAAGCATCTACTAAACATATCGTTGACGCCTTGATGCAATCTTATGAAGAAAAACTTGAATAGGAAGTTTCTATCCCTAGAAAACTTTATGATGAGTGGGAACCAACTATTAAAATTAAAAAATTAAAGATCATGAATTATATGCTTTATGTGATTTGGGTGCTAGTGTTTCCACGATTCCGAAGAATTTGTGTGATTTGTTAGGTTTCCGTGATTTTGATGATTGCTCTCTAAACTTGCACCTTGCGGATTCCACTATTAAGAAACCTATGGGGAGAATTAATGATGTTATTATTGTTGCAAATAGGAATTATGTGCCCGTAGATTTTATTGTTCTTAACATAGATTGCAATCCTTCATGTCCTATTATTCTTGGTAGACCTTTCCTTAGAACGATTGGTGCAATTATTGATATGAAGGAAGGAAATATTAGATTCCAATTTCCATTAAGGAAAGGCATGGAACACTTTCCTAGAAAGATAATTAAATTACCTTATGAATCTATTCTGAGAGCCACTTATGGATTGCCTACCAAAGATGGCAATACCTAGATCTATCCTTGCTTGTTATGCCTAGCTAGGGGCGTTAAACGATAGCGCTTGTTGGGAGGCAACCCAATTTTATTTTTTATTTCTTGCTTTTTGCTCCTGTTTAGTAATAAATAATTTATGTAGCCTCTGTTTTTTTTGTGTTTTTTGTGTTTAATTAGTGTTTGTGACGAGTAGAACCGTTGGGAAGACTTGGGGAAAGTCTTGTTGAACTTGCTGTAAAAAACAGAAACTTTAGCGCTCACGAGAACTGCTGTCATTTTTATTTGGAAAGTTCTATTTAGTTAATTATTTTTGCATATTATTAATAGATAAATTCCTCACGTCCATCAATTTATTTTAGAATTTTTGGGGTTCCAGATCTCGCTCTAGCTACAGATTACTACAGACTGTTCTGTTTTTGACAGATTCTGTTTTTCGTGTGTTGTTTGCTTATTTTGATGAATCTATGGCTAGTAAAATAGTTTATAAAACATAGAGAAGTTGGAATACAGTAGGTATAACACTAATACAAATAAAGAATGAGTTAATTACAGTACCTTGAAGTGGTCTTTTATTTTCTTTTGCTAACGGAACTCACGAGATTTTCTACTTTAAGTTTTGTGTTGTGAAGTTTTCAAGTTTTGGGTAAAGATTTGATGGATTATGGAACAAGGAGTGGCAAGAGACTAATCTTGGCGATGCCCATGGAACCCCCAAGATAATCTAAGGACACCTAAAAGCCAAAGCTTGGGGATGCCCCGGAAGGCATCCCCTCTTTCGTCTACTTCTATCGGTAACTTTACTTGGAGCTATATTTTTATTCGCCACATGATATGTGTTTTGCTTGGAGCGTCTTGTATTATTTGAGTCTTTATTTGTTAGTTTACCACAATCATCCTTGCTGTACACACCTTTTGAGAGAGCCATACATGATTTGGAATTTGTTAGAATACTCTATGTGCTTCGCTTATATCTTTTGAGTCATATAATTTTACTCTAGTACTTCACTTATATCTTTTAGAGCACGGTGGTGGATTTGTTTTATAGAAACTATTGATCTCCCATGCTTCACATAGATTATTTTGAGAGTCTTAATAGCATCGTAATTTGCTTTAAATCCTAATATGCTAGGTATTCAAGAATAAAATAAAATTCTCTTATGAGTGTGTTGAATATTATGATAAGTTTGATACTTGATAATTGTTTTGAGATATGGAGATGGTGATATTAAAGTCATGCTAGTTGAGTAGTTGTGAATTTGAGAAATAATTGTGTTGAAGCTTGTGATTCCCGTAGCATGCACGTATGGTGAACCGTTATGTGATGAAGTCAGAGCATGATTTATTTATTGATTGCCTTCCTTATGAGTGGCGGTCGGGGACGAGCGATGGTCTTTTCCTACCAATATATCCCCCTAGGAGCATGCGCGTAATACTTTGCTTTGATAACTTGTAGATTTTTGCAATAAGTATATGAGTTCTTTATGACTAATGTTGAGTCCATGGATTATACGCACTCTCACCCTTCCACCTTTGCTAGCCTCTCTAATACCGCGCACCTTTCGCCAGTATCATACACCCACCATATACCTTCCTCAAAACAGCCACCATACCTACCTATTATGACATTTCCCTAGCCATTCCGAGATATATTGCCATGCAAATTTCCACCGTTCCGTTTATTATGACACACTCCATCATTTTCATATTGCTTAGCATGATCATGTAGTTGACATCGTATTTGTGGCCAAGACACCATTAATAATTCTTTCATACATGTCACTCATGAGTCATTGCATATCCCGGTACACCGCCGGAGGCATTCATATAGAGTCATATTTTGTTCTAAGTATCGAGTTGTAATTGTTGAGTTGTAAGAAAAATAAAAGTGTGATGATCATCATTATTAGAGCACTGTCCCGGTGAGGAAAGGATGATGGAGACTATGATTCCCCCACAAGTCGGGATGAGACTCCGGACGAAAAATAAATAAAAGAAGAGAAAGAAAAGAGGCCATAAAAAAGAAGAGAAAAGGCCCAAATAAAAAATGAGAGAAAAAGAGAGAAGGGACAATGTTACTATCCTTTTACCACACTTGTGCTTCAAAGTAGCACCATGATCTTCATAGTAGAGAGTCTCTCATGTTATCACTTTCATATACTAGTGGGAATCTTTCATTATAGAACTTGGCTTGTATATTCCAATGATGGGCTTCCTCAAAATGCCCTAGGTCTTCATGAGCAAGCAAGTTGGATGCACACCCACTTAGTTTCTTGTTGAGATTTCATATACTTATAGCTCTAGTGCATCCGTTGCATGGCAATCCCTACTCACTCACATTGATATCTATTGATGGGCATCTCCATAGCCCGTTGATACGCCTAGTTGATGTGAGACTTATCTTCTCCCTTTTTGTCTTCTCCACAACCACCACTCTATTCCACCTATAGTGCTATATCCATGGCTCACGCTCATGTATTGCGTGAAGATTGAAAAAGTTTTGAGAATGTCAAAAGTATGAAACAATTGCTTGGCTTGTCATCGGGGTTGTGCATGATTTAAATATTTTGTGTAGTGAAGATAGAGCATAGCCTATATGATTTTGTAGGGATAACTTTCTTTAGCCATGTTATTTTGAGAAGACATAATTGCTTTGTTAGTATGCTTGAAGTATTATTATTTTTATGTCAATATGAACTTTTGTCTTGAATCTTTCGGATCTGAATATTCATACCACAATTAAGAAGAATTAGATTAAAATTATGCCAAGTAGCACTCCGCATCAAAAATTCCGTTTTTATCATTTACCTACTCGAGGACGAGCAGGAATTAAGCTTGGGGATGCTTGATATGTCTCCAACGTATCTATAATTTTTGATTGCTCCATGCTATATTATCTACTGTTTTGGACATTATTGGGCTTTATTATCCACTTTTATATTATTTTTGGGACTAACCTATTAACCGGAGGCCCAACCCAGAATTGTTGTTTTTTGCCTGTTTTAGGGTTTCAAAGAAAAGGAATATCAAACAGAGTCCAAACGGAATGAAACCTTCGGGAACGTGATTTTCTCAACGAACAAGACCCGGGAGACTTGGACCTTATGTCAAGAAAGAAAAGAGGAGGCCACGAGGTAGGGGGGCGCGCCTACCCCCACCAGGCGTGCCCTCCACCCTCGTGGGCCCCCTGTTGCTCCAACGACGTACTCCTTCCTCCTATATATACCTACGTACCCCCAAACGATCAGATACGGAGCCAAAAACCTAATTCCACCGCCACAACTTTCTGTATCCATGAGATCCCATCTTGGGGCCTGTTCCGGAGCTCCGCCGGAGGTGGCATCGATTACGGAGGGCTTCTACATCAACACCATAGCCCCTCCGATGAAGTGTGAGTAGTTTACCTCAGACCTACGGGTCCATAGTTATTAGCTAGATGGCTTCTTCTCTCTTTTTGGATCTCAATACAATGTTCCCCCCTCTCTTGTGGAGAATTATTCGATGTAATATTCTTTTTACGGTGTGTTTGTTGAGACCAATGAATTGTGGGTTTATGATCAAGTCTATCTATGAATAATATTTGAATCTTCTATGAATTCTTTTATGTATGATTGGTTATCTTTGCAAGTCTCTTCGACTTATCAGTTTGGTTTGGCCTACTAGATTGATCTTTCTTGCAATGGGAGAAGTGCTTAGCTTTGGGTTCAATCTTGCGGTGTCCTTTCCCAGTGACAGTAGGGGCAGCAAGGCACGTATTGTATTGTTGCCATCGAGGATAACAAGATGGGGTTTTCTTCATATTGCATGAGTCTATCCCTCTACATCATGTCATCTTGATTAAGGCGTTACACTATTTTTAACTTAATACTCTAGGTGCATGCTAGATAGCGGTCGATGAGTGGAGTAATAGTAGTAGATGCAGGCAGGAGTCGGTCTACTTGTCTCGGACGTGATGCCTATATACATGATCATACCTAGATATTCTCATAACTATGCTCAATTCTGTCAATTGCTCAATAGTAATTTGTTCACCCACCGTAGAATACTTATGCTCTCGAGAGAAGCCACTACTGAAACCTATGGTTCCCGGGTCTATCTTTATCGTACTGATCTCCTACTACTTAGTTATTTCCTTTGCTATTTACTTTGCCTTTATTTTACTTTGCATCTTTATCATAAAAATACCAAAAATATTATCTTATCAGATCTCACTCTTGTAAGTGGCCTTATAGGGATTGACAACCCCTATTTGCGTTGGTTGCGTGGATTTATTTGTTTTGTGTAGGTGCGAGGGACTCGCGCGTAGCCTCCTACTGGAGTGATACCTTGGTTCTCAAAAATTGAGGGAAATACTTATGCTACTTTGCTGCATCATCCCTTCCTCTTCGGGGAAAACCAATGCAGTGCTCAAGAGGTAGCACTAACATTCAGCGCTACACCGACATGAACGGGGCCTCAGTCTAGAATGCGTGTAACGTGGGAGAAGCTGACCGCTGTGTGTCTCCACACGAACGTCATCAGCGGTGGCGGCGCTGACCGCCGTGCTCCTCCACAAGAAGGTAGGCAGAGGTGGCGGCACGGCTAGAGGACGACAGTCTACGCGAGCGTACTATGGGAGCGAGAGGATCGCCGAACCACGGCGCCGACGTATCGGCGCGGTGGGGAGGGCGGCTTTGGCAGAGTGAATGGAGTGGAGGGGGA
>NC_057794.1:43053690-43090363 GCF_018294505.1 Triticum aestivum | reverse complement strand
ATTTTCGCGCGGTGGGCGGGTGGAGTTTGGCGCATGGTCGGTTTCGCCAAGTGCAGTCCCGGGTGTCAGTGAAGAGGCAAGCCGAAGCGTGTTCTGTTTGTGTGAGCCGTGTGCAGGACCGAACGTGTGTGGGGTGCAATGCGACCGCGACAGGAGTGCTGTGAGTGTACCGTCTTTTTTCCTTTTAAACTAGGTGCTTCGCCCCCTCAAAAAAAATGTTGCTTCGTGCGATCCATCGATACTACTACTAGTAATCTGGTAATCCTGACTAAAAGGGCGCGGCCGGGTCTTTTCCCGCGCGATATGCTGGGAGGTTGGCTTAGTTGGATTTTTTAGGACGAGTAATGCTACACCTACGTAATCCCAGTTAAGTAATTAACATAATGTGAAACGTGTGAGCTGTTGATTGTAGATTGGGGGGAGGGAGGGGCCCACCACCATGAAAATCAGGGGAGGAGAGAGAGAGGCAATTTACGTTAACCCTTTTGTAGGTTCCCGTAGATGTAGAAAGATGTGAAATGCGTGAATATGTAGTGGACATACTATTGGAGTGCCTAAGATAATTTGTGTATGTATAGACCCTATGTGTTTATTTTACTTTGCATGTTAGATTTGTCTCTGTTCAATAAAAAGGAGAGTTGGTGATGATGGTGTGCCTGTCATCCTGCAATATAGGCCGTCCGATCTATATCTAACGGATAGGAAGGAAACTATGACAATTTACCCGCACTCCTCTCCACACTTGCAGATAAGGCTTTCCCTCGTTCATCCTTTTCTCCCACAAGATCTTGATCTTCTGTGCAACGCACGGGCATCTTGCTAGTACTCCTACAATAGGTATATTATTGTGAAAGTTCATATACACTGGCCGAGATTAATGCAAACACGGCAGATTTTCATTACATTTCGAACTTTTATAGGACAGAAAAATAAAAGAAACCCGACCCTAAACCTATTCTACGGCGGTGACCGACGTCCTCCATTTGCGATCTCTATGTACGGGGGCGGGGTTCAAGACCCGTGAATTGAAGGTGCGGTCTTCGGTGAGGAAGAGTAGAACACGGGATACGGACCAGCCAGTTGGCACACCATGCCCTGCCGCCTCCCATGCCCTACTCATCCTCGGAGGAGTCCCCGACCTCGGCGGTGCCGGACGTTGGATGGCGGCAAGTAGGATGCGTGGTTGACGGTGCTCCTGTCGTCGGCCGCCAGCGTGGCCACAGTTTGTGCGGTCGCGTCCGCGTCCGGCTACGCCGCTATTGTGTCGCGAGAGGCGACTTGAGCGAGGGCGGCGACCTCGAGCTTCATCCTCAAAGACAAGATCTCCCGCAGAGCGTTCGCACTTGCGGTCATGGCGGATGTGGTGCTAGGTAGGAGGATGATGCGCTATGGTGTGGAGGTTAGATGGGCGTTGCCGCTTTAAGTAGCGCATTCCGGCGAGGCCAAGCGTTCGGGTGCGTCATTAAGTCGTCGGAGTTGGTTCCTCGGGCACCAAGCCTCTTAACAACGACATACGAACAGACGGCATGAATGCGGGCAGCTAGCGCCGGCTGGGAATGCACCGCGCAACAGCGCGAGGGACGAGGGTTTTGGTGTGCCAGGGTAGTCAGCTGCGGTCGTGGCAACGTTAGAGATGCCCTTTGCTCACATGTGATCCCGCATGTCATTGAAAAAGCAAGACGACCCGGCATAGTCTCAGGTCCAGAGGATGCAGTTGGCCGCACTACACCACTCCGCGGACGCGTCGCGGCGCCCTGTACGTCCTCGACGAGCCGGGTGTTGGGGTGCGTTTGGATTGTGGCCAAAGTGCACCTTACCAAAATTTTGGTCATGACCCAAAGATTGGTGTTTGTTTGGATGGTTGCCATTTTTTTGGCATGCCAATGAACTCTAGGCAACTCTCATTTTTCTTGCCAATGTCGGCCAAATCATGGGCAACCAATACCTCAACCAAATTTTGGTCATGACCGAAAGATTGGTCTTTGTTTCGATGGTTGCCATTTCTTTGGCATGCCAATGAACTCTAGCCAACTCTAGTTCATTTTTCTTGCCAATATCGGCCAAATCATGGGCAAGCAATACCTCAACCAAAATTTTGGCTACCCAATGCTTTGATGGGGCAACCTTGGGCACAAACCAAACATAACGTTGGTCGTGCCATAGCACTAACGCCACCCTCGGCACACTGAAACCAACCACGTCTAGCAACGATATGAGCGTTCGCTCACCGCGGTCGCCATGTCCAGAGGTGGTGCTGGAGCTGCGCCCCGTTGTTGGCCCCAACGACCCACATGAACGGTTGTCGGTGGCGAGGAGGTCATGGGCCAGCTCCTCCATTAGACTAGTCTACGCTACATCGTCTTGACGGGTGTGCCCCACATGTCGGTTTCCCTGTTTTCCCGGCCATATTTGAGCATCAGTGCTTTGCGTTGCACATTAGGCCTTTCACTATGTAGGCCAAGCGAGACAACTTATTGTTTATTTGAGCCGTTCAAGTATAATCATGTGGCGTTTGCTTATTTCTCATTCCTCTCCAACCCTCTTCTCCATCGATCATGTCGCCCTCCAGTCGAGTCCATCCTCCTGCATGCCTCATTTGAACATTCCGCCGAGTATCATTCGCCTGTACCCACCCTAGTCCTCTTTCAATAGATCTCCGGACCCCGAGATGAAATCAAGAGGGAACGAGTGGGGGCACGTGATACCTAAGGCGGATTCAAAATTATGAACCGGTGATCATAGCATCCGCAAATCATATATAAATGGTATTCAATGTTCGTTTCGTTTTTGAACGTACAATATACTCCCTCCTATCCTTTCTAGTTTACATATAAGCTTTATGTGTAGTCAAACTATATCTACTTTGATCAAAAAGGTATCAACATTCAACAACGCCCAATCAATATTGTTAGATTCATACGTACTCCTAGATTTGTACTCAAGATGGTTTCCAATTTGACAATTAACAAGATTAATAGTACATGAGATGTACAATGTGAAAATTATATCATTAGAAACTCCTTTCACATACGAATTTGACCGTATGCTTTGTGTAAGTTGCATGTCATATATTATTACTCTAACATTTGGTCAAAGTTAGCCTCGAAAAACGCATTAGACCATGTATGCTTTGTGTAAGTTGCATGTCATATATTATTACTCTAACATTTGTGTAAGTTGCATGTCATATATTATTACTCTAACATTTGGTCAAAGTAGTATAGTGGAAGTGGATCCTCTGACGTAGGTATCCCTGCCTTACCCTCCCTTTCGGTCACTTACTGGCGGACCCCATGCTTGCTAGGCCCCGCATGTCAGTTACTCAATGGGTTCGGCCACGTTAGGGGATCGTCATCCGTAGTATACTCCCTCCGTTTTTATTTACTCCGCATAAAATGGAGGGAGTGGTGGTATAATAAATGACGCGGGCAGGGAGGGGGAGGGACATCGGTTTGCTCTCAACTGCGGTCCCACAGGAGAGCGAAAACGCAAGATGAAGCGCGTTCCATTCGGTGAGCGACGTGGAGGGTCCAACGTGCCGGGCTGCAACGCGAACGCGACAAGAGCGATGTACAGAAAAAAGCGATTGACCGATCGTCACCGGAACCACTATTCACACCAGAACCTTCGTTGCTCGGCCTATGCTAGCCACTGCCCTAAAACCACACCAAATCTCCAGCCCATTCCCCCACCTTTCGATCCCCTAGCCCGCATCAAGCGTCCCCTAGTTCACCGGAAAGCCATGGTGCGCCGCAAGATCACTTACTACAAGATGCTGACGCCGGAGCGCCGCGCAGAAATCGCGGCGGCGGTCGGCGCCACAGACCTCCGTTCCCAAGCTCGCTTTGCGGCGGGCAATCCCCGAGTTGTCTGGAGCCAAGCTACAAGGAGGAGGAAGACGATCCAATGTTCATGGCAGAGGTCGCGGTGCAGAAGGCCCCCGATGGGTATGAGACGGTGGACGTCGACTTCGTGCCGGCGTCTAAGTCCCCCATGGTGCAGGCGGACCAGCGGTTCAACATGGCGATACTAAAGGAGGACCGGGAGGCAGAGGCTCAACTCGATGTGGAGCGCGCGCATGCCGCTGCCATCGAGGATATCCTGCAGGCGGAACCGAATGTCGTGGATGTGAACCGGGCGGCGGAGGCTCAACTTGAGGCAGAGCGCGCGGATGCCGCTGCCATCGAGGCCCTCCTGCAGGCGGAACCGGACGTCCTGGACTTGAACCGGGCGGCAGAGGCTCGACTCGACGCAGAGCGCGCGGATGCCGCTCTCATTGACCCTCTCCTGCAGGCTGAACCGGACGTCCTGGACTTGAACCGGGCGGCGGAGGCTCGACTCGACGCGGAGCGCACGGATGCTGCTGCCATCGAGGCCCTCCTGCAGAGGAACCTGACGTCCTCGACTTGAACCGGGCTGTGCTCTCGTCCGTGCAGAGCGCCCGCACGCTCCGCTTGCACGAGTAGCTGGAGGCCGAGGAAAACCACGGTGCGGAGACACACGTCGGCAGCGACGGCTGGTTCGCGCCGGCAGCCAAAGACGACGAGTCCGTCTCTTTCCGCGAGCGGTGATAGTTTTTCTTTATGTTGTTGTTTTTATGGATCTTTTGCTGTGTAAAAACATATATTTGTTATGCAAGTCGCCTGACTTGGGTCAGTCTACCATTTCAGGCGGTTGGATGAATATCCTACGTCTCCTGACCCTTCTTTCCTTCTTCCTCACCTCTTCTTCTTCCCCAACAGACCACCGCACGGGCCGTACGGATATTGCCCAACATGCAGGTGGATAAACATACTCTATGAACGAAAATTATGAGTCAGCGATAGGATGGCTGAGTTTGGTTTGTTCACATGCGACAACACGTGTCAGTGAGGGCGCGTTCCCTTGGTTGGGTTTGCGGTGTGCAGGAGCGACTGTGTGAGGGTGCGTTGCGACCGCGACTTGCAGGAGCGACCGTGTGAGGCTGCAGTGCGACCACGACAGCCGTGCGCAAGTGTACCTCCTCATTTTGAAAACTTTAGGCAAGCTTGGCAAAAATGTGTGGTGAAGTTTGGCAATGCAAGGCCTGGACCCAAACAGGATAAGTACGTACATACTAGGAGTACTAGTGTTAAAAAAGAAAGGCGGGGTTTTCCTTCGCGGGATTTAATCGATACAAATCCTCGTTTCACGTGTCAATTAATGCGTATTTTTTTCTCCAAAGACCAAAGAGCTAACCATCTCACTCCTCATCGCTTGATTAATGCAGCGCCATGCAAACCAACCTTCTCACTTCCACATGCATGCAGGGGATATTAATGTCCTTGGTTGCTAACCCCATCAATTTTGCCTCGATTAGTGTTAGTGGCCCTTTGCAAATTGTAATTTTGATATACTGGCCTTGTGTACAAAAAAAATGGAGGTAGTAACTATATTTGACTTCCTTCCCCATTGCGGTGACATCGACGATATCTTTTTTTGGGTGGTTTGGCGAAGTGCGTTCGACAGAGAACACCATTGAGGGAGACCACGGTAAGTCGTTCGCAGGTGCTAGCTGCAAGCCGAGACAACCACCTTATTTGCATCCAGGAAGTCCTTTACTAGTACTACTAGGAGTACTAGTGTGGTGAGATGGTTTCTATAAGAAGACGATGGAGAAGCGGAGTCAGCAAAGAGTGAAATGATGGTTGCTTCGTCCGTGCTTTTGTGATTTGACGCCTCACTGCTTTGTGATTTGTGATAGAAGGGACAGGGGAGTAGACTCTGTGCTCTATACTGTACTACATGCATCCAAGCATGGGAGAAAGAGGAGAGACGTTGCATATTTCTATTCCTTCAATCAATCAATCAGGGAACTTCGGTTCCATCTGTTTGGCTTTGGCAACACCGTCCACAATGGTTCCCACGATGCCAAAAGCTATTTTCACATTTGGCTACACGTTGTGGATGCCCTTAACCATACCACTTGGTTTTTCTCCTGTGTGCCATCTATACAAATCTCAATTATATTGATCTAAAAAATTATAGAATCAAGATTAGTAAAAAGGAGGTGATTTTGCTGCGCGGATGGCGGTGGAGGTTTCTTATTTGAGCAATGCTACATCCACGTAATGGTTTACGTAAAGTTACGAACTGATGTGATGTGGGACTATTTGATTGGATTAAAGGAGAGGATTAGTCCCACCCCACCTGAAAATCAGGGGGGGGGCATATATAGATTAGATGGAAAGTATACGTAGCAGCTACGTAGCCCTTTGTAAGTCTAGGATTAGGCTTCTTATTTTCGGAGGATGTTGTCCTGGCGGTTTTCTAACATGCGGTCCCTTGTCTCAGTGCTTTACCAAGCCGATCCGCGTCCCACATGAGGCAGAACAACGGCAGAAGCAACACGTGGTTAAGTTGAAGAAGATGAGGGAGAAGCGGATTCAGCAACGAGTGAAATGATGGTTGCTTCGTCCCTCCAACTTAACTATGGGAAAGGTGTAGCTTTTTGATTTGACCCCTCATCGCTCATTACTACGCCGGCGCCATGACTGGGGTGCTTCACCCTGGCTGCTCTACACTGTATTCCGGTATGGCACGTGGACCCGGTAGCTTGATATCCCACATGTCGGCGAAAGGGACTAATACGTCTCCAACGTATCTATAATTTTTGATTGCTCCATGCTATATTATCTACTATTTTGGACATTATTGGGCTTTATTGTCCAATTTTATTATTTTGGGACTAACCTATTAACCGGAGGCCCAGCCCAGAATTGTTGTTTTTTGCGTGTTTTAGGGTTTCGAAGAAAAGGAATATCAAACGGAGTCCAAACGGAATGAAACCTTCGGGAACGTGATTTTCTCAACGAACAAGACCCTAAAGACTTGGACCCTACGTCAAGAAAGAGAAGAGGAGGCCACGAGGTAGGGGGCGCGCCTACCCCCCAGGCGCGCCCTCCACCCTCGTGGGCCCCCTGTTGCTCCACCGACGTACTCCTTCCTCCTATATATATCCACGTACCCCCAAACGATCGTAACAGGAGCCAAAACCCTAATTCCACCGCTGTAACTTTCTGTATCCACGAGATCCCATCTTGGGGCCTTTTCCGGAGCTCCGCCGGAGAGGGCATCCATCACGGAGGGCTTCTACATCAACACCATAGCCCCTTCGATGAAGTCTGAGTAGTTTACCTCAAACCTACGGGTCCATAGTTGGTAGCTAGATGGCTTCTTCTCTCTTTTTTTGATCTCAATACAATGTTCTCCCCCTCTCTTGTGGAGATCTATTCGATGTAATCCTTTTTTGCGGTTTGTTTGTTGAGACCGATGAATTGTGGGTTTATGATCAAGTCTATCTAGGAATAATATTTGAATATTCTCTGAATTCTTTTATGTATGATTGGTTATCTTTGCATGTCTCTTCGAATTATCAATTTGGTTTGGCTACTAGATTGACCTTTCTTGCAATGGGAGAAGTGCTTAGCTTTGGGTTCAATCTTGCGGTCTCCTTTCTCGGTGACAGTAAGGGCAGCAAGGCACGTATTGTATTGTTGCCATCGAGGATAACAAGATGGGGTTTTCTTCATATTGCATGAGTCTATCCCTCTACATCATGTCATGTAGCTTAAGGCGTTACTCTATTTTTAACTTAATACTCTAGATGCATGCTGGATAGCGGTCGATGAGTGGAGTAATAGTAGTAGATGCAGGCAGGAGTCGGTCTACTTGTCTCGGACGTGATGCCTATATACATGATCATACCTTGATATTCTCATAACTATGCTCAATTCTATCAATTGCTCAACAGTAATTTGTTCACCCACCGTAGAATATTTATGCTCTTGAGAGAAGCCACTAGTGAAACCTATGGCCCCCGGGTCTATCTTTATCATATTGATCTCCTACTACTTACTTATTTCCTTTGCTATTTACTTTGCCTTTATTTTACTTTGCATCTTTATCATAAAAATACCAAAAATATTATCTTATCTTATCTATCAGATCTCACTCTTGTGAGTGGCCCTATAGGGATTGACAACCCCTATTTGCGTTGGTTGCGAGGATTTATTTGTTTTTTTCAGGTGCGAGGGACTCGCGCGTAGCCTCCTACTGTATTGATACCTTGGTTCTCAAAAACTAAGGGAAATACTTACGCTACTTTGCTGCATCATCCCTTCCTCTTCGGGGAAAACCAACGCAGTGCTCAAGAGGTAGCAAGAAGGATTTCTGGCACCATTGCCGGGGAGGTCTACGCAAAAGTCAACATACCAAGTACCCATCACATACCCTTATCTCCCACATTACATTATTTGCCATTTGCACTACAAAAAAATACACTTCCGTGATGATACGTGTTTGTCACAGTAGGTCGCTTTTTTGTCATGCATGTACATCCATGACAAATTTATGACAGAATCAAGATAGTCATACCTATGCTGTCGTAGAAGTGTTCCATGACATTACCAAAATTATCATCACGGAAGTGTCCACTTCCATGACGATAAATCGCGCGTCACAAAAGTGCTTTCGTCAAGGGTGACCGACACGTGGCATCCACCGTAACGGAACGCCGTTAAGGTATCAGGTCGGGTTTTGGATCTGATAACCCCTTAACAACCCCGACCAATGGGGATTTTCCACGTGTAAAATCATCATTGGCTAGAGGAAACACGTGTCGGCTCATCGTCGGGACAGATGTCATCCACTCACTGGACAGAAGGCGCCTATGATACATCGACACGTGGCACGGACCAACAAGTTTAAATGGGCCAGCCCAACTAAAGGCCCACAAGATTTTGTGGACCATCATGGGCCGGCCCAGCTAAAGGCCCACGAGATTTTGCGGACCATAATGGGCTGGCCCAGCTAAAGGCCCATAAGATTTCACGGGCCATAATGGGCCGGCCCAGGTAAAGGCCCACAAGATTTTCGTGTGCCATAATAGGCCGGCCCAGGTAAAGGCCCACGGTGACTCTATCCCATAATGAACAGTAATTTTCTTTATACCCGTTAACGGCCCGTGATTTACATGGGCCGTTTCCAGCCCGTGTTAGCTTTCGGCCTATTGACGGCCCATACGTTCTTGGGCTCCTTTTCGGCCCTCGATTACTTCTGGCCCGTTACTGGCCTGTTCCCCTAATGGGCCAAATTCGGCCCATGGCAAGAGTCGGCCCATTACTAGCTTGTTCCACTAATGGGCCAAATTCGGCCCATGGCAGGAGTCGGCCCGTTACTGGCCTGTTACCCTAATCAGCCAAATTCGGCCCATGGCAAGAGTCGGCCCGTTTCTGGCCTGTTAACCCGTTACGCCGTTTCCAGCCCGTCCTATATTCTGGCCCATTAACGAACCGTTATGCCTGTGACAAAATTAAGCCTTTGCTGTCCTACGGCCTGTTAACGCCCTGTTACCGTGCTGGGCCGATACCAATTACGCCCGATTATGGCCCATGTAGACCCATTTATCCGACAGCCCGAGGCCCACCGATTACAGGCCCATTTATCGACGGCCAATAGGAGACCCATGGAGCCTACGTCCCGTATATGGCCCATGGTAGTTGCGGCCACTAGCAAACCAGGGAAAAAGAAGACTAGGAAGTAAATAAGGCCGAAACTAACGCTAGGCTATTAAAGCGATTGCAGAGATTACATCCACTCGGCATCAAAGATCGCCACCAGTGCAAATATAGGGAACACCCTACACTATACAAAAATGGCTTGCTGTTTTCTTCAGGCGGTGGCTGCACGTTAAGAATAAATTTTGTATCGCACCAAAACAAATTACAACTATATAACAAAAGGAAGGTTGGCATAAAACATAACAGTCTAGCAGATAAATGCACCACCAGAAGTTCAGAAGCTCAATTCATTTGACCTGACTGTTATGTTTTCATGCTGTATTGTCCGATGGAGCAGCATAACCCTCGCCTTCATTTCCCCTAGGCTCCTGGACAACATAGCAAATGTCTGATAGTCTGGTTTCAAAACCAAGCATATCTTGACGACATTCAGCAATGTTTCTCCTTGTTTCACAAAGGGTCTCTGTTAGGGAATGGACTTGTGTCTGGAGCACAGATACAACATTGCTTTGAGCTTGCATATCTTGATCATGAGGCAGTTTGGACGATATTGCCTTAACAACCAACCCAATATTACGCAGGAACATGCTTTTGGCACTGTTAGTGGACAAGTACTGACCCACTTCAGCAAGAGCTGGCATTGCGGTTATAGTTTCCTCGACACCTTCAGAAGGTGGCGGTTCCACCATTTTTTCCATAGCTTGCTGAAAAGTTGAGGTTTTACATTAGTAGTACCAGAACAGAAGATATTAAGGAGGCAGCAAAACCAAACAAAATAGCTTTGGTCTATATACAGAACTTATTCTGGTGAACCCATGTAAAATATTAGTTGTATTTTATTGCAAAGTACATAATAAAACCAGGTTCCAAACATATGACCATGTACCATCACTAATGTATTGTCTATTTCTTCAAATTGTATTGAGGGCTAAGGATAAAGAGGCGAAGTTTACAATACGGTAAGCATAGTATGACGTCATTCATATCACAAAACAACTGAGAACAGACAAACATGCAATTGTAACGTTGTGTGGGCAAGTCCAGCACGGAACTAGATTATGGGTCAAGATCAAAGGAACATCACTCCTCTCTTTTAAACCTTGTAAGGTGCAATGATACACTAAGACAATTGTGTATAGAATTGAAAAGAGTAATAGACATTGGCTGCAAACCATGCAGTTCAAGGCACAAGTCAGAGTAAGTAGTAGTTAAAATGCATGAGGATTAAGGACTTACAACAGCGACTTTGACTGGTGTAGTCATGCCCTTCTTCTTGCTAGTGTGACAGTCCTTGAAGATTTCCACAACATTTGGTTCAGGCACTTTTTGGTCCTTGCGGGCTTTCCTATGCATTTGGAACAAGTCAACATAGATTTGATAATATGGTACAATGAAAAGAGTGAAATAGCAGCTAATTACAAGAGCCTCGCAGTGTGCAATATAGCTACGAGATCCTGTCGTCTGTTGGAATTTCACTTTCGTACAGTTGGCCTTGTTCTTTGAACAGTTCACCTACAAGAAGATAGATTTGTGTGGCACATGCGTAAATAGGACTTCAACATGTGATCTGATGACATATATATATAATGTACCTGATACTTCGGATCGGACCAGTTCACTGTTAGCCCTGCCTTCACTGTTAGCCTTGCCTTCGGATCGGACCAGTTCACTGTTACCTCTCCAGTCTTCATCAGATATATTTTCCACTGGAGATGTTTGGGCAAGTTCACTGTTAGCCTTGCCTTCAAAGTGAGTTTTCCTCAAGTTATACCGATACTGTCGCAGAGCAGACTTGAAAACATGGGTGCAAGCTTGTCTGGTTGCATCATCTTGGCTATCCAACTTGAACCTCATCTGTTGAAAATTATGGGAGTCTCATTATCAGCAACCTAGAAAGTATTGGACAGAGCAAGACGATATTACTAGTTTCCATACATAACCATACTTACAGTTAAATGGTCGAGGAAGATGTTGAACTGGGTTTCGCCTTTGTCATTCATGTACTGAATCCATGTTGGGAGGATACATACATGACACCTAACAACAACCGCTGCCTCTGATACTAACTTGGCTGACTCTGTAGCATCACGTGGCCTTTTTAAACCTGCCTCAAAACGGATCTCCATTCTTCCTCCTCTAGATTTAGTTAACCTATCGAGCATTATCCCTGATGTTTGTTTCCTCTTACACCTAGGTGCTAGTCCGACAACAAACATAGGAAGTGTTAGTCTACATCAAACTGTGAGACTGCATATAAAGAAGCATGCAACTGTAACTTGGCTCCAGCAACTACCTTCTTGCTGTTGAATCTCACAAGGTTCATCTGATATGGCCAACTCGTCTTATGTCAAGAGTGCTTGGGAAGTAGTGTCAGGTGGCAAGGGAGCTTGGGAACGTGCTGCTAGCTCAGTTGACGCACGAGTACGTCGTGCAACTGGTAGTACTGTGGTCGGTGTTGCAAGAACTAGGGCTGTCTCTGCTTGTTTGGTGGCAGCTATTTGTTTCTATTTGTATTTTTTTGCAACTCGTGTAGCATGGGATGCCGTGTTTGTAGAATTTTCTGCTGGACTTTGACCTTCTATTGCACCATCAGTACCAGCAGAATCTGCAGGATTCATTCACTTCTCATTCCCTACCATTATGTGTTTCTTCCTCTTTCTCTGTGCCATGTTAAGTCAAGCCGACAAGAAAAATGAATAACAATTTAGTTCTTCAGAACAAATTGATGTGTGATGCAGACGAACTAAACTTTGATGTTAGACAACCACATGATAGGAGGATGTAATATGTATGAAAAACAGGACGGAAGAGATAACCAGAACTATGATGTGTAAACTAAGAAGAAGACATTTCACCAAATTAGAAGCAATGCAATGGAAGGTAGACACCATATGAAAGATGCTACAAATATCGCTTTGCCAAATTAACAGTGTCTCATCATAAATGGCGTTTAAACAAATGTGAAGCAGTACAAGAAATAAATCATATGCAAGATGCAAACAACATCACACTACCATGTTAGAGGTCTCTCGTCATTAGTGCCATTGCATATTCACAGCATTGCATATTCACAGCTTATGATGTGTAAACTAATGAGAAGGCATTTCAACAAATTAGAAGCAATGAAAGCTAGACACTATATGAAAGATGCAACGAATATCACTCTACCAAGTTAAAACTGTCTCGTCATAAGTGCCATTTCAACAAATTAGTAATACAAGCTAGAAAAGAATGTGAGATGTAACCTATGTCACACTCTGAAGTCAAACGTGTCTTATGATAAGTGATTGTTGCAGGTTACACAACAGTAGTAATTTGATGTAAGAACATGGTGTGATAGACAGATATTGTATGTTCTAGAAACAGGAACACGTGTCTTATTCAAGTATAATGTGTAAAGTAAGCAGATGGAATTCAACAAAATTAGAAGCAATACAAGCTAGACATCACACATAACATGCAACCACATATAACAGTGCCAAGTTAGAGGGAGCACCGGTGATGCTGCACTAAGGGAGACGTGCTCATCATAAACACAGTTTTGTTGAGTGTCTATGCATGTGTTGTCTTGGAAATCATCTTGGGGGTGTGGAGGAGTAGAAACTGTAGAGGCCCTCCGTTCGGAAGGAGCACCTTTATCCGCTGCCTTCCTAACTTCCTTCCGCTTTATTGGTTTTGAATTGTCAAGTAAAATCGACAAGAAAAAGCAATAAAATTCTCTCTTCAGAACTCATTCATGCATGGTACTGACAATCACTACTTTGATGTAAGGCAAACACATGATACCAGGATGGAATATGTACGGAAAACAGGACGGCATGGCATGTTCACAACTGTTTGTGTAAACTAAGCAGAAACCATTCCAGCAAATAAGAAGCAATGCAAGCTAGACACCACATGAAAGATGCAACCAATATGACTCTGCCAAGTTAAAAGCGTCCCATCATAAATGGAATTTCAACAAATTAGAAGCAGTGCATGCTATAAATCATATGAAAGATGCAACTAATATGGCACTACATATACTAAAGGTGTCTCGTCATGTTGATTGATGCGGGATACAAAAAAACAATAGTTTTGTGTAAAGACATGCTTAGTAGACAGATGCACTATGTACTAAATACAGGAAGGCATGTCACATTAACAGGTATAATGTATAAGCTAAGCAGACTAGCACATGCAGTTTAACCAGATTGGAAGAATTACAATCTAGACACCATATGCAACATGCAACCACATATCACGCTGCCAAGTTAGAGCAAGCACCTGCGATGCTAGTGTAGGGGAAATGATGTAATCAACTACAGAGCTACGTTCACTATCTTCATCTAGCATTTCTGTTTCTTGAGAATCATGTCGGGAGGCTGATGCTGCATTCTTTAAGTGAGGAGTAGTCCCCTTGCCTGCCTGCCTCATCATAAGTGATTGATGAGGGATACACAAGAACATTAGTTTGATGTAAGAACATGGTTAATACACAGATGTACTAGTATGTACCGAAAACAGAAAGGCATGTCATATTCAAAGGTATAATGTGTAAGCTAAGCAGATGCAATTTAACCAAATTGGAAGCAATACAAGCTAGACATCAGGCTGGAGTGGTGAGCATGATCATCTAGGACCTGAGAGCCTGGTGGGAGGCGGGCTGCTTCGCCACCATCGCAACTTTTTAGTTTGCTTCCAGGTGATGCCTATCTTTGCCGGGCTTTTCACTGGCCCCGCCAGTGCCCTGACTAGCTATTTGTCTTCTGGTGCTCACGGGATGGTGGTTCATGTAAAAAATTATCTTTCCTTATCTTACCGACTTCGGCCTTTCGAATACAAGCTAGACACCATATGGAACATGCAACCACATATGACCCCGCGAAGTTAAAGCAATCACCTGGGATGGTGGCTCATTGCGAGCGAGGTCATCAACTCCAGAGCTACATTCCCTGTCTCCATATGTTGACACTACACCCCTTTAAAGCGTTGAAACGTGTCTTGCCTAGCCGCACACCAAACTGGAGCGACTTCTCTCTTTTCTTTTTGGCTTCTCTCATGTCAGCAGATTCTGAAATACCCTTGCATAAAAACACAACAGTGAGAGTAAGGGTGAAGTGTCTGCAGAACTAGTGCACTGTAAAAGTAGCAGATAGCAGGTGGCTGAAAAATAAATGACAGGAGACATATGATAGCTCTACAACATTGCATGGCAAACAATATTAGATTCTACTCTATATGATTTTGTAATATACGAGCACAGGAAATGCAGGTACTCCTCCAGCACACCACCACATGTGGTCATATCTAAGATAACAGTCGACTGAAAATAAATAGGTCAGTCCATTTGTTTAATGAACCGTCCGATCTATAAGGAACGGGCAGATGGCCTTCGTCTACCTCTCGCCAGTCACTATTGACGATCTTTGTCGAACTGCCAGCGACCACCGGCCCAGACCCTTGCCTCCGCCGCCCCACCCTCCCATCGACCTCACACCACCGCCGTGCTTGGCAGCGCCCCAGGCCATCCCTTTAATCCTGGCCGACCTCCAGATCGGGCGCCAGTAGCTCTAGGCCGCACACGCCCCTAAGATAAACACCAAGGCGCTGCTTCCCCGGCATAATAGGCGTACTAGCGCCTGTTACGCCTGGGAATGCTTCCGTTAATTGGGAATCAAGTGGCCAGAAATTGAAATTTAGTGGGGCGACGGACCTCTAGCTAAGGTGAAATAGTATATGATGAGAAACCTTGTGCATCACGAGTTACTAGGAACATCTAGTATCAAGAAGAAGCGGTCAACTAGTGTCTTCTGTGGGATTAATACCGTGCAAGAAGAGACGTAAGATTTGCACAAATAAGGGAAGAGGAGTACCTTTTTCGGTTGTCGGTGTGGTCACCTCCACAAGTCGCGCCGTTTTTCTTCTTTTTACCGGGCAAACCGATGTTCTGGAGGGTGCATGCTTGGACGAACCCATGGCCAAATTGTTGACTGTGTTGCCGTGGCCGTATGTCGGCGGAGGGGAAGCAGATCCGAGGCGGCGAAGGACGGCATAGCAGGAACAGCTCCGGTGCGGTGGAGGGTGGCATAGTTGGAGCGACAGTGGTGAGGCGCAGGACGGCGTGGTTGAACTGGCTCGGGTACGGACGGCTCGGCCTCGGGTTCAACTAATAGCCATGGAGGGTGTTGCGGTTGAGGTTGCAGTGGATGACGACGTCGGGGTATCGGCTCCGGCGTGATGGAGGAGGGCAGCGGTTGATGGGTGGGATGGGGTGGCGGACGGAGGACGCCGGGGTTTCACGGCTGGTGGAGAGGTAGTTTTGGCGCCCACGGAGTACGAATGGGGAATCAGACGGGTGGGGGGAACCATATTTCGGTCTGGGACGCGCTTGTTTTTGGCTTTTTTGAACAGAAATGGGACGCACTTGTTTGAAATTTGGGGAAAGTAAAAACTTTGCCCCCCTCTTAAATTTCGGACCTACTGCGGGTCGGGGGTAGGATGGTAATCCCAGGTGTCCCAAATAGTGGGCGGGAGCAATTTCGGTCGCGCGCATGTGTGCTTAGGCGGCCATTGTGTATGAATGTTTTTCGGATGCGGTTGCGTGGCGTCTAGATGAAGCCACAAACCTACCCCGGTTTAGACCTTTGGACGTCGGGCCGGTAGGTTTCACGGGTTGGAGTTATTAGAAAAGTAATTTCCTTGTACTACCAAACATTGGTCTCACGCGGTTTCAGGCGAGTAGATGCTCTTTTGGCGCTTTGTTCGAAATTTTGAAACACAAGCATTCACGTTTAGAGTACTCTTGAACTATGAGGATTGACCTAAATATACAACGTTATATTTGACCTTGTATGTTTGAAAACCTCATTAAATTATCCACTTCTTTTTGAAATTTTGACACTTGAAAATCCTATAACTACGATTCTTTTGGAATGGAGGAGCTAAATTTGAGTCTATTTTGTACACGACTACATATGGTATTATGTACAAAATCAGAGCAAAGATTGGTGCCCCCATAATTTAGGTATGGTTTACAAATGCCATGATATCAAATTCAAATAATTGAATGGACTTCATGTTGAATTCGATTTTTTAAACCACCTTAAGTTGAATTCAAATGTATGCTAGTTCATAGGTAGTAGCTATTTATAATGTCCATTGTGTAACTTCCATATGTATAGTGTGCTTTACACACACAACTTGAACTATACCCACGTTTATATTCGATTGCTAAAGCGATGCATTGGCTGGAGTTCAAAATACTAACTATGTGGATCAATTGTGTCGAATAATAACATAGACATGCTCAAATTCGATAGAATCTAGATGTCTGATGGATCAATGACCGCTCCTTACGCGAATTGCAAATATCATGATCCCATCCTAATATTTGGATACAATTTATATCTTTAATCAATGTGTAGAGTAGTCTTTTACGTGTAGTTTCACTCTCCATCGGTGGTCTCTCACACATGCTCACACACTCTCTCCCGAGGTGTCTTTCTCGCACAAATGCTCTAGATATAACCCTCCCTCCCTCTCGTAACCATTTACAACTATTTTCACTAACCTTTATCACAAGCACTCTTCCTCTCGCAAACATACACACGCACAATCCTCATCGACCCTTTCTATATACATGGACCTGCCTACGTGTCTCATGTACGCACATTATCTTTACGCCTGTCTCTCACGCATTGTCTCACACCTCTCTTCCTAATAGACGAGTATGATTCTAGTAGAGCATTCTGTAGGATGCCCCTTAAAGTTAGGTTGGATGAATAGTAATATCAGATATAAAGGGGTTACCTTAGTCCAAGAACCTAGGGTTACAAATCCTACCCGGCTTTGTCAGTGGACACAGAGTCCTTCACAATTCAGCTATCTTTGTCTTGTACAACTAGTCATCCATGGGTCTTCCTAAATGCATCACGGGCCGACCAATGTGGCGCAGGACGGAACAGAATGAAGGGCCTCACCTCGACCCACCGGACCTCACGCGGTGACACACCCTCTGCCCCCACGTCTCATTATCTTCTCACACCCACACATACCAACACAAACACCACACACACAGAAAATTTCTCCTGGTGCCTCTATTCCCTCCCCCCTTGCATATACACACTCAAGGGAATGGAATCTCTTGTCGTGATGTCATATTCATCCCTCTCTCTCTAGACCACTCCCATTTCTCGTGCTATCTCTCCCACGCCCCCCCGCCGGCCCCTCTATCCATGCCTCTCTCGAATACGCAATACACACACATACCTCTCTAGGCCCCGCCAGATGCATCAACTACACATTCACACATGTTACATCACGTACCCCATTGATCTAAAAAGCCCTCTCTTCATGTTTATTTCGCATACAACATTCCTTTTGAATAAAGTGTGGCCAAAAAATTATTTTAGAGTTTCTACATATATAAAACATTACAAAGTTATATGGAGGAGTACGAATGCTAATTTGCATTGCATGGTGCCCACAATGATATTTATTCTGCACTGTGAATTTGTATATTGTTATACTATATACAAAGTTAGTCATAATAAAGAGAAACGGAGAGCATCTCTCTCTCCATCGCATACCCCCCCCTGTACGCCCCTTTCACGTATGCACACAAAACTATCTCCAGGTCCTCTAAAAGTAAGCCCCGAGAAAATTCACACATGTTTCATCTTTCTCTCGCGATATATGCAATGACAATCATTGTATTTGAAGCGAAAGCACGATACGTACATTGGACTTCAGAATCCACTCATTACGGTCACCATTTACATTTAGTGGTTATTATGCAGTCACGGGCTCACCGTACAACTCTGTATTTGCTCATGACATGACTAGTTGACCAGTTAAACGCTCCACGTGGCACCTCTAGTGTTGCATCACATTATCTCACTACCATCGTGCCCACCTATCGACTTGTATCTACTCTACATCTACACTCTTATAAAATACATAAAATACACTCTTATAAAAAATAGAGTTGGTGATGATGGTGTGCCTGCCATCCTGTAATATAGGCCGTCCGATTTATATCTGACAGATAGGAAAGAAACTATGGCAATTTTGCAAAAAGGTACCCACACACCTCTCCACATTTGCAAATAAGGCCTTCCCTCGTTCATCCTTTTCTCTCACAAGATAAACAAGTCATACAAATGCATCTTGATGTTACATGCAACGCACGAGCAACTTGCTAGTAAGAATGAAAACAAACGACAAAAAAAATTTGGACGGTGGTTCAAAGTCATGACCGCGGGCATAGCGGACAAGGTGTCCTTGTATTGGTATGCTGAGCCGTCTGTTTTAACACATAGGAGCTGGTGTGGTGATTATACACATACGCATGCATGCACACAAACTGCATCCATGCAACACTCACACAAACACATGCACCCACACACGCACGCAACACTCACACGTACACACGCAGCCATGCACGCACGCAACACTCACACGCATGCACGCAACACTCACACGCATACACGCACGCATGCATGCACACACCAGTACACCACCAGACCAACACACACTCTCACGCTCAAGTGCTCAACCTACACGTGCATGCGCACACATCAGGCCCTGACAGACACATACACAACCAGGTGATTCCCGCGCACGGGTTGGAGCCTTGTTGCGCCTGCGTAAATTTGTGTTTATCTGACCTTTTGCCTATGCGAACTGACAAGTGGGACCCACAACGAACATGGTCAATTTAACTAGTCAACATGGCGCCATGCAGACTGTCAACAGAGTTTAATCCGATGCTGAGCTGTGAGCAAGTGACCGTATAATCACCACAAAACGTATATAGTGACCGTAATCAGCTTATTCTGAAGTTCGGTGACCGTATTACGCTTTTCTCTCTGTAGGCCCTCCAAAACTACATCTCCACACGTTCTCGCATGTTACATCTAACAACTATGCAATACAGCACTACTACTACACTCTAACACAATAAATCATATGTGTTTTTAGTTTTACTAGATATCATATTGTTACTTATAATTATTCAGTTTGCATACATTAAAATTGCCTTTGAAATGTATGGCCAGTATCATCTACCGTGCGGGAAAAATCCCTCCCTTTCCTGTTTAATCGGGTTTGTATCGATGGATCGTGCGAAACAGCAAAACTATAGTACTATACAGATACAGTACAAGTGATAGTTCACTGGGCCGTCGTGTCGTCTACTCCTCCATCGTAAGAGTGGAGCGCTCGCTTTCATAAATCTTCTAGTCCCTTTCGTCGACATGTGGGACATCAAGCTACCGGGTCGACCTGTCATACCGGAATACAGTGTAGAGAAGCCGGGGTGAAGCACCCCAGTCATGGCGCCGGCGTAGTAATGAGCAATGAGGCGTCAAATCACAAAGCTGCACATTTCCCACAATTAAGTTGGAGGGACGAAGCAACCATCATTTCACTTGTTGTTGAATCCGCTTCTCCCTCATCTTCTTCAACTTAACCACGTGTTGCTTCTGCCATTGTTCTGCCTCATTTGGGACGCGGATCGGCTTGGTAAAGCACTAACACGTGGGACCGCATGTTAGCAAACCGCCGGGACAACGTCCTCTGAAAATTAGAAGCCTAATCCTAGACTTACAAAGGGCTACGTAGCTGCTACGTATACTTTCCATCTAATCTATATATGCCCCCTTGATTTTCAGGTGGGGTGGGCCTAATCCTCTCCTTTAATCCAATCAAATAGTCCCACATCACATCAGTTCGTAACTTTACGTAAACCATTATGTGGATGTAGCATTGCTCAAATAAGAAACCTCCCCCGCCATCCGCGCGGCAAAATCACCTCCTTTTTACTAATCTTGATTCTATAATTTTTTAGATCAATATAACTGAGATTTGTATAGATAGCACACAGGAGCAAAACCAAGTGGTACGGTTAAGGGCATCCACAATGTGTAGCCAAATGTGAAAATAGCTTTTGGCATCATGGGAACCATTGTGGACGGTGTTGCCAAAGCCAAAAAGATGGATCCGAAGCTCCCTGATTGATTGAAGGAATAGAAAAATGCAACGTCTCTCCTCTTTCTCCCATGCTTGGACGCATGTAGTACAGTATAGAGCATAGAGTCTACTCCCCTGTCCCTTCTATCACAAATCACAAAGCAGTGAGGCGTCAAATCACAAAAGCACGGACGAAGCAACCATCATTTCACTCTTCGCTGAGTCTGCTTCTCCATCGTCTTCTTCGAGAAGTCATCTCACCGCATTAGTTATAGTAGTACTAGTAAAGGACTTCCTGGACGCAAATAAGGAGGTTGTCTCGGCTTGCAGGCGGCACTTGCGAACGACTTACCGTGGTCTCCCTCAATGGTGTTCTCCGTCGAACGCACTTCGCCAAACCACCAAAAAAAATATTGTTGACGTCACCGCAATGGGGAAGTAAGTCAAATATAGTTACTACCCCCATTTTTTTGTACACAAGGCCAGTATATCTAAATTACAATTTGCAAAGGGCCACCTAACACTAATCGAGGAAAAATTGATGGGGTTAGCAACCAAGGACATTAATATCCCCTACATGCATGCGGAAGTGAGAAGGTTGGTTTGCATGTCGCTGCATTAATCAAGCGATGAGGAGTGAGATGGTTAGATCTTTGGTCTTTGGATAAAAAAATACGCATTAATTGACACGTGAAACGAGGATTTGTATCGATTAAATCCCGTGAAGGAAAACCAAGCCTTTCTTTTTTAACACTAGTACTCCTAGTACGTACGTACTAATCCTGTTTGGGTCTAGGCCTTGCATTGCCAAACTTCGCCACACATTTTTGCCAAGCTTGCCTAAAGTTTTCAAAATGAGAAGGAGGTACACTTGTGCATAGCTATCGCGGTCACACCACACCCTCACACGGTCGCTCCTGCACGCCGCGGTCGCACCGCACCCTCACACGGTCGCTCCTGCACGCCGCAAACCCAACCAAGGGAACGCGCCCTCACTGACACGTGTTGTCGCATGTGAACACACCAAACTCAGCCATCCTATCGCTGACACATAATTTTCGTTCATAGAGTAGCTTTATCCAACCGCATGTTGGGGAGTATCCATACGGCCCGTGCGGTGGTCTGTTGGGGAAGAAGAAGAGGTGAGGAAGAAGGAAAGAAGAGTTACACTACTAGGAAAAGGGCTATAGATGAAATTAACACTAATGGCGCACCAGACATGTGGTGCGCCACTACTATATACTAATGGCGCACCATGTGTTGGTGCGCCATTAGTAACAAGATATTTTTTTTTTCAAAACTAGTAATGGCGCACTAGTGGATAGTGTGCCATTACTAGTTAAACTAGTAATGACGCACCACATCCACGGTGCACCATTAGTAAAAAAAATTCAATTTTTTTCAAAACTAGTAATGGCACACCAGTGGATAGTGCGCCATTATTAGTTAAACTAGTAATGGCGCACCACATCCACGGTGCGCCACTAGTAAAAAAAATTTCAAATTTTTTAAATATTTTTTTGAAAACTAGTAATGGCGCACCGTGGGAGTGGTGTGCCATTACTAGTTCAACTAGTAATGGTGCACTGATGTCTACTACACAACCTTCTTCTTGTAGACATTGTTGGGCCTCCAAGTGCAGAGGTTTGTAGGATAGTAGTAAATTTCCCTCAAGTGGATGACCTAAGGTTTATCAATCCATAGGAGGCGTAGGATGAAGATGGTCTCTCTCAAGCAACCCTGCAACCAAATAACAAAGAGTCTCTTGTGTCCCCAACACACCCAATACAATGGTAAGTTGTATAGGTGCACTAGTTCGGCGAACATATGGTGATACAAGTGCAATATGGATAGTAGATAATAGTTTTTGTAATCTGAAATAATAAAAACAACAAGGTAGCAAGTGATAAAAGTGAGCGTAAACGGTATTGCAATGCGTTGAAACAAGGCCTAGGGTTCATACTTTCGCTGGTGTAAGTTCCCTAAAAAATACTAACATAATTGGATCACATAACTATCCCTCAACATGCAAAAAAGAGTCACTCCAAAGTCACTAATAGCGGAGAACGAACGAAGAGATTATGGTAGGGTACGAAACCACCTCATAGTTATTCTTTCCAATCAATCCATTGGGGTATTCCTATAATTGTCACAAACAGCCCTAGAGTTCGTACTAGAATAACACCTTAAGACAAAAATTAATCAAAACCCTAATGTGACCTAGATACTCCAATGTCACCTCAAGTATCCGTGGGTATGATTATAGGATATGCATCGCACAATCTCAGATTCATCTATTCAACCAACACAAAGGACCTCAAAGAGTGCCCCAAAGTTTCTACCGGAGAATCACGACGAAAACGTGTGCCAACCCCTATGCATAGGTTCCCAATGTCACGAAACCCGCAAGTTGGTCACCAAAACATACATCAAGTGGCACGTGATATCCCATTGTCACCACAGATATTCACGGCAAGACATACATCAAGTGTTCTCAAATCTTTAAAGACTCAATCCAATAAGATTACTTCAAAGGGGAAACTCGATTCATTACAAGAGAGAAGAGGGGGAGGAGAAACATAAGATCCAACTATAATAGCAAAGCTCGCGATACATCAAGATCGTGCCAAATCAAGAACACGAGAGAGAGATCAAACACATAGCTACTAGTACATACCCTCAACCCCGAGGGAGAACTACTCCCTCCTCGTCATGGAGAGCACCGGGATGATGAAGATGGCCACCGGAGAAGGAGTGCGCCCTCCGGCAGGGTGCCGGAACGGGTCTAGATTGGCTTTCGGTGGCTACGGAGGCTTCTGGCGGCGGAACTCTCGATCTATTTTGCGTTCTAGAAGTTTTAGGTTACGTAGGTATATATGGGTGCAGGAGGCACGTCGAAGGAGCCACGAGGGCCCCACGAGACAGGGGCCGCGCCCTAGGGGGGAGCCCCCACCCTCATGAGCACCTCGTTCCTTCCTTTACGTGGGTCCAAGTCCATCAGGTGTGTTTCCTTCCAAAAACAACTTCTCCAGTTGATTTCGTTCCGTTTCGACTCCATCTGAAATAGGCATAAAACAACAAATCCGGGCTGGGCCTCCGGTTAATAGGTTAGTCCCAAAAGTAATATAAAAGGGGAAAATAAAGCCCAATATTGCCCAAAACAGTAGATAATATAGCATGGAGCAATCAAAAATTATAGATACGTTGGAGACGTATCAAGCATCCCCAAGCTTAATTCCTGCTCGTCCTCGAGTAGGTAAATGATAAAAAAGATAATTTTTGATGTGGAATGCTAGTTGGCATAATTTCAATGTAATTCTTCTTACTTGTGATATGAATATTCAGATCTGAAAGATTCAAGACAAAAGTTCATATTGACATAGAAATAATAATACTTCAAGCATACTAACAAAGCAATTATGTCTTCTCAAAATAACATGGCCAAAGAAAGTTATCCCTACAAAATCATATAGTCTGGCTATGCTCCATCTTCACCACACAAAGTATTTAAATCATGCACATCCCCGATGAAAAGCCAAGCAATTGTTTCATACTCTAACTTTTTCAAAACTTTTTCAATCTTCACGCAATACATGAGCGTGAGCCATGGATATAGCACTATAGGTGGAATAGAATGGTGGTTGTGGAGAAGACAAAAAGGGAGAAGATAGTCTCACATCAACTAGGCGTATCAATGGGCTATGGAGATGCCCATCAATAGATATCAATGTGAGTGAGTAGGGATTGCCATGCAACGGATGCACTAGAGCTATAAGTGTATGAAAGCTCGAAAAGAAACTAAGTGGGTGTGCATCCAACTCGCTTGATCACGAAGACCTAGGGCATTTTGAGGAAGCCCATCGTTGGAATATACAAGCCAAGTTCTATAATGAAAGATTCCCACTAGTATATGAAAGTGAAAACATAGGAGACTCTCTATCATGAAGATCATGGTGCTACTTTGAAGCATAAGTGTGGAAAAAGGATAGTAGCATTGTCCCTTTTATTTATTTTTTATTTGGCCTTCCCTTTTTTATTTGGCCTTTCTCTTTATTTATTTGGCCTTTCTCCTTTTTTATTGGGACAATGCTCTATTGCATGATGATCATCACACTTCTATTTATTTACAACTCGATGATACAACTTGATACTAGAACAAAGATGACTCTATATGAATGCCTCCGGTGGTGTACCGGGATATGCAATGAATCAAGACTGAAAAGTATGAAAGAATTATGAAGGGTGGCTTTGCCACAAATACTATGTCAACTACATGATCATGCTAAGCAATATGACAATGATGAATGTGTCATGATGAACTAGATGGTGGAAAGTTGCATGGCAATATTTCTCAGAATGGCTATGGAAATGCCATAATAGGTAGGTATGGTGGCTGTTTTGAGGAAGGTATATGGTAGGTGTATGATACCGGCGAAAGGTGCGCGGTATTAGAGAGGCTAGCAAAGGTGGAAGGGTGAGAGTGCGTATAATCCATGGACTCAACATTAGTCATAAAGAACTCATATACTTATTGCAAAAATCTAGAAGTTATCAAAGCAAAGTATTACGCGCATGCTCCTAGGGGGATAGATTGGTAGGAAAAGACCATCGCTCGTCCCCGACCGCCACTCATAAGGAAGACAATCAATAAATAAATCATGCTCCGAGTTCGTCACATAACGGTTCACCATACGTGCATGCTACGGGAATCACAAAGTTCAACACAAGTATCTCTCAAATTCAAAACTACTCAACTAGCATGACTCTAATATCACCATCTCCATATCTCAAAACAATCATCAAGCATCAAACTTCTCATAGTATTCAACACACTCATAGGAGAATTTTATTATTCTTGAATACCTAGCATATTAGGATTTAAGCAAATTACCATGCTATTTAAGATTATCAAAATAATATAAGTGAAGGATGAGAGTTCATCTATTTCTTTAAAACAAAACTACCACCATGCTCTAAAAGATATAAGTGAAGCAATAGAGCAATTGACAAACTACTCCGAAGGATATAAGTGAAGATCAATGAGTAGTTGAATAATTATGCAACTATGTGAAGACTCTCTAACATTTAATAATTTCAGATCTTGGTATTTTATTCAAACAGCAAGCAAAGCAAAATAAAATGACATCTAAGAATAGGAAACATCATGTGAAGAAGCAAAAACTTAGGATCAACCGATACTAACCGATAGTTGTTGAAGAAGAAAGGTGGGATGCCAACCGGGCATCCCCAAGCTTAGACGCTTGAGTCTTCTTTAAATATTATCTTGGGGTGCCTTGGGCATCCCCAAGCTTGAGCTTTTGTGTCTCCTTAATTCCTCTCATATCACAGTCTTCCCTAAATCTCAAAAGCTTCATCCACGCAAAACTCAACAAGGACTCGTGAGATAAGTTAGTATAAACCATTGCAAAAACCTTATCATACTCTACTATAGCAAATCACTAAAATTATTATTCAACATTGAATACTAAATGCCTCTGCATATTTAATAGTCCTATCCTCAAATAGAATCATTAAAGAAGCAAACATATGCAAACAATGCAAACATACAGCAATCTGCCTAAACAGGATAGTCTGTAAAGAATGCTGCAACATCTATACTTCCCTAGCTCCAAAAATTATGAAAGAAAATTCCCACTGTAGTAAATTTATAAGAGCTAAATATGCAAAAGTTTTCAACATTTTATCACATTCTGAATTTTCTAGGGAATTATTGCAACAGCGGTAAACTTTCTGTTTTCAAACAACAACATAAAGACATGTAACATAGGCATAGTAAAGACTATCAATGACACTTTTATTGAAAAAAATATGAAAAACATTGTTCTAAATAACAGCAAGAAAATTCTAACAAAATAAATTGACGCTCCAAGCAAAACACATATCATGTGGTGAATAAAAATATAGCTCCAAGTAAAGTTACCGATGAACGAAGACGAAAGAGGGGATGCCTTCCGGGGCATCCCAAAGCTTAGGCTCTTGGCTATCCTTGAATATTACATTAGGGTGCCATGGGAATCCCCAAGATTGGGCTCTTGCCACTCCTTATTCCGTAGTCCATCGAATCCTTACCCAAAAATTGAAAACTTCACAACACAAAACTTAAAGTAGAAAACTCGTAAGCTCCGTTAGTATAAGAAAATAAATCACCACTTCAAGGTACTGTAATGAACTCATTCTTTATTTATATTTGTGTTAACTCTACTGTATTCCAACTTCTCTATGGTTTATAAACTATTTTACTAGCCATAGATTCATCAAAATAAGCAAACAACACATCAATAACAGAATCTGTCGAAAACAGAACAGTCTGTAGTAATCTGGATCAAACGTATACTTATGGAACTCATAAAATTATAAAATAAATTGCTGGACCTGAGGAATTTATCTATTAATCATCTTCAAAAATAATTAACTAAAGAGCACTCTCCAAATAAAAATGGCAGCAATTCTCATGAGCACTAAAGTTTCTGTTTTTTTACAGCATGATCAACAAGACTTTCCCCAAGTCTTCCCAAAGGTTCTACTTGGCACAAACACTAATTAAAAGCATAAAACCACATCTAAACAGAGGCTAGATGAATTATTTATTACTAAACAGGAACAAAAATCAAGGAGCTAAAATAAAATTGGGTTGCCTCCCAACAAGCGCTATCGTTTAATGCCCCTAGCTAGGCATGATGATTTCAACGATGCTCACATAAAAGATAAGAATTGAAACATAAAGAGAGCATCATGAAGAATATGACTAGAAAATTTAAGTCTAACATACTTCCTATGCATAGGGATTTTGTGAGCAAACAACTTATGGGAGCAATAATCAACTTGCATAGGAAGGTAAAACAAGCATAACTTCAAAACTTTAAGCACATAGAGAGGAAACTTGATATTATTGCAATTCCTACAAGCATATTTTCCTCCCTCATAATAATTTTCAGTAGCATCATGAATGAATTCAACAATATAACCAGCACCTAAAGCATTCTTTTCATGATCTACAAGCATAGAAAATTTACTACTCTCCACATAAGCAAAATTCTTCTCATGAATAATAGTGGGAGCAAACTCAACAAAATAACTATCATGTGATTGAAAATTAAGATCAAGATGACAAAGTTCATTGTTATTATTATTCTTTAAAGCATACGTGTCATCACAATAATCATCATAGATAGGAGGCATGCTTTCATCATAGTAAAATTTCTCATCAAAGCTTGGGGGGGACAAAAAATATCATCTTCATCAAACATAGCTTCCCCAAGCTTGTGGCTTTGCATATCATTAGCATCATGGATATTAAAGGAATTCATACGAACAACATTGCAATCATGCTCATCATTCAAATATTTAGTGCCAAACATTTTATATATTTCTTATTCTAGCACTTGAGCACAATTATCCTTTCCATCATACTCACGAAAGATATTAAAAAGGTGAAGCGTATGAGACAAACTCAATTCCATTTTTTATAGTTTTCTTTTTATAAACTAAACCAGTGATACAAACAAGAAACTAAAAGACTCGATTGCAAGATCTAAAGATATACCTTCAAGCGCTAGCCTCCCCAGCAACGGCGCCAGAAAAGAGCTTGATGTCTATTACACAACCTTCTTCTTGTAGACGTTGTTGGGCCTCCAAGTGCAGAGGTTTGTAGGACAGTAGCAAATTTCCCTCAAGTGGATGACCTAAGGTTTATCAATCCGTAGGAGGCATAGGATGAAGATGGTCTCTCTCAATCAACCCTGCAACCAAATAACAAAGAGTCTCTTGTGTCCCCAACACACCCAATACAATGGTAAATTGTATAGGTGCACTAGTTCGGCGAAGAGATGGTGATACAAATGCAATATGGATAGTAGATAATAGTTTTTGTAATCTGAAATAATAAAAACAGCAAGGTAGCAAGTGATAAAAGTGAGCGTAAACGGTATTGCAATGCGTTGAAACAAGGCCTAGGGTTCATACTTTCGCTAGTGTAAGTTCCCTCAACAATACTAACATAATTGGATCACATAAGTATCCCTCAACATGCAACAAAGAGTCACTCCAAAGTCACTAATAGCGGAGGACAAACGAAGAGATTATGGTAGGGTACGAAACCACCTCAAAGTTATTCTTTCCAATCAATCCATTGGGCTATTCCTATAATTGTCACAAACATCCCTAGGGTTCGTACTAGAATAACACCTTAAGACACAAATCATTCAAAACCCTAATGTCACCTAGATACTCCAATGTCACCTCAAGTATCCGTGGGTATGATTATACAATATGCATCACACAATCTCAGATTCATCTATTCAACCAACACAAAGGACCTCAAAGAGTGCCCCAAAGTTTCTACCGGAGAATCACGACGAAAACGTGTGCCAACCCCTATGCATAGGTTCCTAATGTCACGAAACCCGCAAGTTGGTCACCAAAACATACATCAAGTGTCACGTGATATCCCATTGTCACCACAGATATTCACGGCAAGACATACATCAAGTGTTCTCAAATCTTTAAAGACTCAATCCGATAAGATTACTTAAAGGGGAAACTCGATTCATTACAAGACAGAAGAGGGGGAGGAGAAACATAAGGTCCAACTATAAGAGCAAAGCTCGCGATACATCAAGATCGTGCCAAATCAAGAACACGAGAGAGAGAGAGAGAGATCAAACACATAGCTAATGGTACATACCCTCAGCCCCGAGGGAGAACTACTCCCTCCTCGTCATGGAGAGCACCGGGATGATGAAGATGGCCACCAGAGAAGGATTGCCCCCTCCGGCAGGGTGCCGGAACGGGTCTAGATTGGCTTTCGGTGGCTACGGAGGCTTCTGGCGGCGGAACTCCCGATCTATTTTGCGTTCTGGAAGTTTTAGGTTATGTAGGTATATATGGGTGCAGGAGGCACGTCGGAGGAGCCACGAGGGCCCCACGAGACTGGGGGCGCGCCGTAGGGGGGCCCACCCTCGTGAGCACCTCGTTCCTTCCTTGACATGGGGTCCAAGTCCATCAGGTGTGTTTCCTTCCAAAAATAACTTCTCCGGTTGATTTTGTTCCGTTTCGACTCCGTCTGATATTCCTTTTCTTCAAAACACTGAAATAGGCATAAAACAACAAATCTGGGCTGGGCCTCCGGTTAATAGGTTAGTCCCAAAAGTAATATAAAAGTGGAAAATAAAGCCCAATATTGCCCAAAACAGTAGATAATATAGCATGGAGCAATCAAAAATAATAGATACGTTGGAGACGTATCACGCACCACTCCCACGGTGCGCAATATTGCCCAATATTCAATTTTTTATATGTTTTGAAAACTAGTTATGGCGCACCATGGGAGTGGTGCGCCATTACTAGTTCAACTAGTAATGGCGCACCACTCCCAAGGTGCGCCAATACTAACTTGGCCCAAAAATTCCCTCGCATGCACCCCCCACCTGTGGACCGCCTTTTCAGTTTTAAAACAAATAAAAGAAAATGATGAATATGTCAAAAAAATAAAAGAAAATAAGTTTCCCATGTGATATGTGGTCTAGTTGTTGGGAAAATTTACAAATATGAATTTCGACTTTATTTGCAAAATCCCTCTGGAATTTGTAAAATGGGCATAACTTTTGCATACAAACTCGGATTAAAAAGTTTTCTATATGAAAAATCCCGCCCTTTCATGTTTAATTGGGTTTGTATCGATGGATCGTGTGAAAAGAAAAACTATAGTACTATACAGATACAATACAAGTGACAGTTCACTGGGCTGTCGTGTCATCTACTCCTCCGTCGTAAGAGTGGAGCGCTCGCTTTGATAAATCTTCTAGTCCCTTTCGCCGACATGTGGGACATCAAGCTACCGGGTCCATGTGCCATACCAAAATATAGTGCAGAGCAGCCGGGGTGAAGCACCCCAGTCATGGCGCCGGCGTAGTAATGAGCAATGAGGCGTGAAATCACAAAGCTACACCTTTCCCGCAGTTAAGTTGGAGGGAGGAAGCAACCATCATTTCACTCGTTGCCGAATCCGCTTCTCCCTCATCATCTTCAACTTAACCACGTGTTGCTTCTGTCGTTGTTCTGCCTCATGTGGGACACGGATCGGCTTGGTAAAGCACTAACACGTGGGACCGCTTGTTAGCAAACCGCCAGGACAACGTCCTCCGAAAATAAGAAGCCTAATCCTAGACTTACAAAGGGCCACGTAGCTGCTACGTATACTTTCCATCTAATCTATATATGCCCCCCCTGATTTTCAGATGGGGTGGGCCTAATCCTCTCCTTTAATCCAATCAAATACTCCCACACCACATCAGTTCGTAACTTTACGTAAACCATTACGTGGATGTAGCATTGCTCCAATAAGAAACCTCCCTTGCAATCCGTGTGGCAAAATCACCTCCTTTTTACTAATCTCGATTCTATAATTTTTTAGATCAATATAATTGAGATTTGTATAGATAGCACAGAGGAGCAAAACCAAGTGGTACGGTTAAGGGCATCAACAATGTGTAGCCAAATGTTAAAATAGCTTTTGGCATCATGGGAACCATTGTGGACGGTGTTGCCAAAGACAAAAAGATGGAACCGAAGCTCCCTGATTGATTGATTGAAGGAATAGAAAAATGCAACGTATCTCCTCTTTCTCCCATGCTTGGACGCATGTAGTACAGTATAGAGCACAGAGTCTACTCCCCTGTCCCTTCTATCACAAATCACAAAGCAGTGAGGCGTCAAATCACAAAAGCACAGACCAAGCAACCATCATTTCACTCTTCGCTGAGTCTGCTTCTCCATCGTCTTCTTCGAGAAGCCATCTCACTGCATTAGTTATAGTAGTACTAGTAAAGGACTTCCTAGATGCAAATAAGGTGGTTGTCTCGGCTTGCATGCGGCACTTGCGAACGAATTACCGTGGTCCCCCTCAATGGTGTTCTTCGTCGAACGCACTTCGCCAAACCACCAAAAAAATATCGTCGACGTCAACGCAATGGGGAAGGAAGTCAAATATAGTTACTACCTCCATTTTTTTATACACAAGGCCACTATATCAAAATTACAATTTGCAAAGGGCCACTAACACTAATCGAGGCAAAATTGATGGGGTTAGCAACCAAGGACATTAATATCCCCTGCATGCATGCGGAAGTGAGAAGGTTGGTTTGCATGTCGCTGTATTAATCAAGCGATGAGGAGTGAGATAGTTAGCTCTTTGGTCTTTGGAGAAAAAAATACGCATTAATTGACACGTGAAACGAGGATTTGTATCGATTAAATCCCGTGAAGGAAAACCCAACCTTTCTTTTTTAACACTAGTACTCCTAGTACATGCATACTTATCCTGTTTGGGTCTAGGCCTTGCACACGTACACTAGTTTTCAAAATGAGAAGGAGGTACACTTGCGCACGGCTATCGCGGTCGCACCGCACCCTCACACGGTCGCTCCTGCACGCCGCGGTCGCACCGCACCCTCACACGGTCGCTCCTGCATGCCGCAAACCCAACCAAGGGAACACACCCTCACTGACACGTGTTGTCGCATGTGAACACACCAAACTCAGCCATCTATCACTGACACATAATTTTCGTTCATAGAGTATGTTTATCCAACCGCATGTTGGGGAGTATCCGTACGGCCCGTGCGGTGGTCTGTTGGGGAAGAAGAAGAGGTGAGGAAGAAGGAAAGAAGGGTTAGGAGACGTAGGATATTCATCCAACCGCCTGAAATGGTAGACTGACCCAAGTCAGGCGACTTGCATAACAAATATATGTTTTAACACAGCAAAAGATCCATAAAAACAACAACATAAAGAAAAACTATCACTGCTCGCGGAAAGAGACGACCTCGTCGTCTTTGCCTGCCGGCGCGAACTAGCCGTCGCTGCCGACATGTGTCTCCGCACCGTGGTTGTCCTCGGCCTCCAGCTACTCGTTCAAGCGGAGCGTGCGCGTGCTCTGCACGGACAAGAGCACAGCCCGGTTCAAGTCGAGGACGTCCGGTTCCGCCTGCAGGAGGTCCTCAATGGCAGCGGCATCCGCACGCTCCGCGTCGAGTCGAGCCTCCGCTGCCCGGTTCAAGTCCAGGACGTCCGGTTCTGCTTGCAGGAGGGCGTCAATGAGAGCGGCATCCGCGCGCTCTGTGTCGGGTCGAGCCTCTGCCGCCCGGTTCAAGTCCAGGACATCCGGTTCCGCCTGCAGGAGGGCCTCGATGGCAGCGGCATCCGCGCGCTCCGCCTCAAGTTGAGCCTCCGCCGCCCGGTTCACATCCGTGACATCCGGTTCCGCCTGCAGGAGAGCCTCGATGGCAGCGGCATACGCGCGCTCCGCGTCGAGTTGAGCCTCTACCTCCCGGTCCTCCTTTAGTATCGCCATGTTGAACCGCTGGTCCGCCTGCACCATGCGGGACTCGGACGCCGGCACGAAGTCGACGTCCATCTTCTCATACCCATCGGGGGCCTTCTGCGCCGCGACCTCCGCCATGAACATTGGATCGGCTTCCTCCTCCTCGTAGCTTGGCCCTAGAGAACTCGAGGATTGGCCCACCGCAAAGCGAGCTTGGGAACGGAGGTCTGTGGCACTGACCGCCGCCGCGATTTCTGCGCGACGCTCCGGCGTCAGCATCTTGTAGTAAGTGATCTTGCGGCGCACCATGGCTTTCCGGCGAACTAGGGGACACTTGATGCGGGCTAGGGGATCAAAAGGTGGGGGAATGGGCTGGAGATTTGGTGTGGTTTTAGGGCAGTGGCTGGCGTAGGCCGAGTAGCGAAGGTTCTGGTGTGAATAGTGGTTCCGGTGACGACCAGTCAATCAGTTTTGACTGTACATCTCTCTTGTCACGTTCGCGTTGTAGCCCGGCACGCTGGACCCTCCACGTCGCTCACCGAATGGAACACGCTTCGTCTTGTGTTTTCGCTCGCTTGTGGGACCGCAGTTGAGAGCAAACCGATGTCCCTCCCCCTCCCTCGCCCGCGTCATTTATTATACCACCACTCCCTCCATTTTATGCGGAGTAAATAAAAACAGAGGGAGTATATTACGAATGAGGATCCCCTGACGTGGCCGAACCCATTGAGTAACTGACATGCGGGGCCTAGCAAGCATGGGGTCCGCCAGTAAGTGACTGAAAGGGAGGGTAAGGCAGGGATACCTACGTCAGAGGATCCACTTCCACTATACTACTTTGACCAAATGTTAGAGTAATAATATATGACATGCAACTTACACAAATGTTAGGGTAATAATATATGACATGCAACTTACACAAAGCATACAGGGTCTAATGCGTTTTTCGAGGCTAACTTTGACCAAATGTTAGAGTAATAATATATGACATGCAACTTACACAAATCATACGGTCAAATTCGTATGTGAAAGGAGTTTCTAATGATATAATTTTCACATTATACATCTCATGTACTATTAATCTTGTCAATAGTCAAATTGGAAACCATCTCGAGTACAAATCTAGGAGTACGTATGAATCTAACAATATTGATTGGGCGTTGTTGAATGTTGATACCTTTTTGATCAAAGTAGATATAGTTTGACTACACATAAAGCTTATATGTAAACTAGAAAGGATAGGAGGGAGTATATTGTACGTTCAAAAATGAAACGAACATTGAATACCCTTTATATATGGTTTGCGGATGCTATGATCACCGGTTCAAAATTTTGAGTCCGCCTTAGGTATCACGTGCCCCCACTCGTTCCCTCTCGATTTCATCTCGGGGTCCGGAGATCTATTGAAAGAGGACTAGGGTGGGTACATGCGAATGATACTCGGTGGAATGTTCAAATGAGGCATGCGGGAGGATGGACTCGACTGGAGGGCGACATGATCGATGGAGAAGAGGGTTGGAGAGGAATGAGAAATAAGCAAACGCCACATGATTATACTTGAACGGCTCAAATAAACAATAAGTTGTCTCGCTTGGCCTACATAGTGAAAGGCCTAATGCGCAACGCGGAGCACTGACGCTCGAATATGGCCAGGAAAACAGGGAAACAGACATGTGGGGCACACCCGTCGGGACGATGTAGCGCAGACTAGTCCAATGGAGGAGCTGGCCCACGACCTCCACGCCACTGACAACCGTTCATGTGGGTCGTTGGGGCCCACAACGGGGCGCAGCTCCAGCACCGCCTCTGGACACGGCGACCGCGGTGAGCGACATGCTCATATCATCGCTAGACACGGTCGGTTTCAGTTTGCCGAGGGTGGCGTTAGTGCTGTGGCACGACCAACGGTATGTTTGGTTTGTGCCCAAGGTTGCCCCATCAAAGCGTTGGGTAGCCAAAATTTTTGTTGAGGTATTGGTTTCCCATGATTTGGCCGACATTGGCAAGAAAAATGAACTTGAGTTGGCTAGAGTTCATTGGCATGCCAAAGAAATGGCAACCATCCAAACAAAGACCAATCCTTGGGTCATGACCAAAATTTTGGTTGAGGTATTGGTTGCCCATGATTTGGCCGACATTGAAAAGAAAAATGAACTAGAGTTGGCTAGAGTTCATTGGCATGCCAAAAAATGGCAACCATCCAAACAAAGACCAATCTTTTGACCATGACCAAAATTTTGGCAAGGTGCACTTTGGCCACAATCCAAACACACCCCAACACCCGGCTCGTCGAGGATGCACGGGGCACCGCGACGCGTCTGCGTAGTGGTGTAGCGCGGCCAACTGCATCCTCTGGACATGAGACCATGCCGAGCCGTCTTGCTTTTTCAATGACATGCGGGGATCGCATGTGAGCAAAGGGCATCTCCAACGTTGCCACGACCGCAGCTGACTACCCTGGCACACCAAAACCCTCATCCCTCGCACCGTCGTGCGGTGCGTTCCCAGCCGCCGCCAACTGCCCGCATTCATGTCATCCGTTCGTATGTCATCATTAAGAGGCTCGGTGCCCGCGGAACCAACTCCGGTGACTTAATGACGCACCCGGATGCTTGGCCTCACCGGAATGCGCTACTTAAAGTGGCAACGCCCAGCTAACCTCCACACCATAGCGCATCGTCCTCCTACCTGGAAACACATCCGCCATGACCTCAAGCACGAACGCTCTGCGGGAGAGCTTGTCTTTAGGGATGGAGCTCGAGGTCGACGCTCTCGCTCAAGTCGCCGCACAAGCGGTGGCCACGCTGGAGGCCGACGATGGGAGCACCGTCAGCCACGCGTCCTACTTGCCGCCGTCCAATGTCCGGCACCGCTGAGGTCGGGGACTCCTCCGAGGATGAGTAGGGCATGGGAGGCGGCAGGGCATGGTGTGCCAACTGGCCGGTCCGTCTCCCATGTTCTACTTTTCCTCGCCGGAGACCGCACCTTCACTTCACGGGTCTTGAACCCCGCCCCCGTACATGGAGATCACAGATGGAGGACGGCGGTCACCGCCGTAGAATAGGTTTAGGGTCGGGTTTCTTTTATTTTTTTGTCCTATAAAAGTTCGAAATGTAATGAAAATCTGCCGTCTTTGCATTAATGTCGGCCGGTGTATATGAACTTTCACAATAATATACATATTGTAGGAGTACTAGCAAGATGCCCGTGCGTTGCACTGAAGATCAAGATCTTGTGGGAGAAAAGGATGAACGAGGGAAAGCCTTATCTGCAAATGTGGAGAGGAGTGCGGGTAAATTGTCATAGTTTCCTTCCTATCTGTTAGATATAGATCGGACGGCCTATATTGCAGGATCAGACACATCTTTCTACATCTACGGGAACCTACGAAAGGGTTAACATAAATTGCCTCTCTCTCCTCCCCTGATTTTCATGGTGGTGGGCCCCTCCCCCCAATCTACAATCAACAGCTCACACGTTTCACATTACGTTAATTACTTAACTGGGATTACGTAGGTGTAGCATTACTCATCCTAAAAGACCCAACTAAGCCAACCTCCCAGCATATCGCGCGGGAAAAGACCCGGCCACGCCGTTTTAGTCGGGATTACCGGATTACTAGTAGTAGTATCGATGGATCGCGCGAAGCAACATTTTTTTTGACGGGGCGAAGCACCTAGTTTAAAAGGAAAAAATGCGGTACACTCACATCACTCCTGTCGCGGTCGCATTGCACGCCACACACGTTCGGTCCTGCACACGACTCACGCAAACGGAACGCGCTTCGGATTGCCTCTTCACTGACACGTGGGACTGCACTTGGAGAAACCGACCATGCGCC